>NW_028277975.1:0-144565 GCF_059751315.1 Micrasema longulum
ATAACAGATTTATTTATACCCCTATCCCCACAAGGGAATCATTTTTTGTTCAAACATATTTGTTTTCTTTTGAACACGTGACTGTTTATTTACTCCTGTAAATCTGGCACACGTGGTCCCATCTATACATATAATATAAAGACTGAAGAGAGAATCGTTAATATGTAAATCAAGCGGGGGTTGTCCTGGAAACTCTTTGATTTTTTTCTGTTTCTAAAAATCAATATTGAGTGTACAAAATATGCATTAAGATATAAGTATTTCTACCAACCATTTAGAGACGTAAATAAGTTGCGTCATAAGACAGTATCTTTGAGAATGAAAATGTGAAAAATTCTACATTTCAAGACGGCGGAAAAACGCCTTTATTTATGTGGCAATCAAAATTCTTAATGAAATTTTATAATAATTATATTTCAATTGATGATTGACTACCTTTTTTATTAATTATTAAAAAAAAAAATTATACCTTCACAATTAATGAATTTAATCACAGTTTTAATAAATATGAATGTACTTATTTTGGATTTTTTGACTGTGTTCGTATTAAGCCATAATAATTACCATAATTTGCGGACGATAAGACGTATCGAACCATAAGACGCACCCTAAAATATATCTATCAATTTTTAGAAAAAAAAAATGTGTTTTGGACGATAAGACCATAAGACGCATCACAATTTTTGATTGAATTTTCAGAGTAAAATAGTGCGTCTTATGGTCCGAAAAATACGGCAACAGGGAAAAATGTAGTAAATTAAAAGAAATACTTAAGAACATAATAACAGTAACAATTCCAATTCAATAAATGATTTTAAATACTATTATTATTATATTATTTTTAATATATACTTTTAAATAATAAAACAAATAATCGTCAGTATTTGTTCTCGGGCAAATAAAGAAGTCAGTTCTGTGTGTCAAATAGAACCAGACCTCTGGTTCTATTTGAACCAGAACCAGAACCAGAATCAGAACCCTGGACTTTCGACTAAATAATTAAAAAGGAAAATTGACTGGAGATAAGTCCATCTCCTAATGCAGCGTTTGCCGTCTGCTATGATTGATGTCCTGGGTTCGATTCCAAAAAGGGTGGACGTGAAAAATTGGTTTAGTGATTCTACACTGAAAAGTTTAACTTTTCCTGCACTGGCTGGCTTTTTGTCTAAAGCGTAAATGATCCAGATTTACTACGATTGGAGTACCGATCTAGTAACATTTGCACCACTAGAGATCACATTGACTAATTAGTAGTACGAGTGGGTACTAAGTAGTAAAATTATTATGGAGATCTTTACGTGAATACTTTAGCACGAGTCAAAAACTGTCTTCGTTCGAAAATAATTCGCATGTAGCCAAAACAAGAGCGAATATAATTTAAAGACCATTTTATTGTGCATAAAAAAATAAAAATGTCTATCGCCAAATGAAAGTTTTGTATTTTAAACATTGGAACAATATTAATATGTATCGTTTTTGGGTGATCTCGTGTAAGTTGGATTCGTTCCAAAAAATCTGCAATATCAGAACACTTTATAGATACAGGACATCTTTTCGCCTTCGTACCAAAGATTTTACGTAAACCTAGAAATCATAGTACACGAATAATAAAAAAAACTATAGAAATACACGAACACCTAAACAGCGTGAACATAGATGACGGGCTGAAATTAAACTCAACATGGTTCGCGGCATTACACACAACAAAAATGACACGGAATGTGCCTGCTGCCGACTGGGACACGGTAAAAATTACTCGTACATGAACACATATTTTTTTCTACAAAACACATAGTTTGCCCCAAAAATAGCTCCTGCAATTGTAACCAAAACGAATCCAACTTACGCATAAACTAAAATAGAAATTAAAAACGTAATAATCCGTGTACTTTTTTATCGTTTCTTTTGTTTCCCCGAACTATACATATAATTAAATAGACACGTGGATAGCGCAAATAAAATGGCATTTTAATTCGTGGGTAATTGCCTTCCGTGCCATTATTCTGTAACATACTTTCATCAAGATCAGACATGATGCTACGCAAAAATTTCTGGCATATTTTTACGACTGTTTTGCATAAATGTGTCTGAATTTCATTTCTACAGCGCTCAATTTCCTCATTCAAGACGTGAATGATCGTAAACTTGTTTGCATGAATTTTAGAGTTCAAAAAATTGCAAAGAAAAAAGTCCAACGGCATTACATCGCATGATCTGGGTGGCTAACTCCGATCATCGAAACGGGAAATTAAACGATCGGGAAATAAATCATGCAGAAAATGAATTGTTTCTCCGGCTGTATGGCATGTGGCACCGTCTTATTGAAACCACGCGTTGTCCGTATTCCTATCTTGCAATTTAGGAACAAAAAACAGGATAATTATGTCACGATAGCGAGCACCGTTAAACATTATTGCCTGACCAGCAGCACTTTCAAAAAAGAATGATCCGATGATGCCTCCAGCCTATAATTCGCACCAAACAGTAAAACGTCGTGGATGCATTTGTTACTGAACCCCAAATGCGACAATTTTGATGATTAACGAAAATGTAAATGAGTTTAAACACTGAAAATATTTGATTTGATGAATTTTGGGACATCCTTTATTTATCTACTCCGAGAGTGCTATTATGTCGTGTCGATCTTAAAAAATAAAGGTTATTGTGAAAAAAATGTCGTCGTGACCAATTAGCAGCGAGTTCCTGAAGGATAGAGACTTGTTGCTAGATTATTTCTAAAATGGCTGGAAATCATAGAATATTAAAGCATTGAACCTTGCAATAAACACTATTTTATTATGTTGCTGATTACTTATTACTGGTTGGTAAAGAAAGATAATTGAATAATGCGATTATTTTAGGTTGGTGGTATAATTTAATGGAATTTTCATGGCTGTTTTGCTGGGATAAATTATAAAGCTACAGAGCATTAAGCATTCCTTGTTTTCTACGACGGCGTCGCCATTTCCAATTACTCGTGCAGTTTTTCTTTGTTGTTTTGCTTTAACACTTCGCTAGAAATACTCCGGAATCTTTTCATAATTTCTTGCACTTCCACTGTCTCTTCCTCTTTATTCATTTTTTGTTTCCGCCCTTTACTAATCGCTTATCCTGTGAATAAATAAACCTGTACAGCTCCACAACCTTCGTTTAGAGTTACCTGGAATTTCGCTTTTGGTGAAGTTTAAAAATAAACATGTAAAAAATTTACCGTACATAATTCACATTACTGGTGCCTTCATATTACGGCAGCTAAAAAATATTTTTTGTTACAAAATATTTTTAAGGATTTATTACCGAACGAATAAAAACGCTTTAAATTTTTAAAGAAATATTATGGAAGAAAATATTCATAAATACAAAAACCTGTTATTAAAATAATATAACAACGGAGATAAAGAACATTTAAGAGCAGAGAAGATGAAAGTCTAGGCATTTACAGGGTTAATGACCTTTAATTGATTGGTTTAAGTGATTAGTTAACGCACTCCATAAAATTTCTCATTCTACCTAAGTTTGAACATAATTATTTATTTAACTCTTAAAAGTAATAAACAGGTGACCGTTATTTACGTAGAATAGATTTTTTAAATGTGATACATTCGAACATATTGAAGAATATTTAGGTTTGTAAAATATTTTTCTTAACACAACATTTTAACACATTTTGGTGATTATTCTTACATGAAGTAAGTACTATCATTTAGTAGCAAATTTAATATTTTGTCCATCTAATTTCAAAACCGCCGAAAAACTATTTGTCGAAATGGTCAAGAGGGACAAAAAACTTTGCAATTTCGTAAAAAAAAAAAAAAAATGCAGTTTATTTTGTGTTGTTGATTTATATTAGGTAATCTATTTTACTATCGTATGCGTCTATATAAAGTTAATTGTGGCAGTTAAACTGGTAGCGTGGTGGCGTATTCGCCTGTATTACCTTAACGCAAATCGAGTACGTCTTATCCGCTGTATCAGATTTAGGAGAATATACGCGAAATTGCTTACTTTTTTTATAGGGATGATTCATTCGCGGTATTAAATTTGATCGAATATAAGCAGTCTATTGGTCGTTACATTATTGCTATTTTTTTATTTAAATGCACCAAGAAATGCGGCTTGTCCCATTCAACTGAAAACGCCAAAAAACGTTTTTAGATTTTTTTACTCATGCGCAGTATTGAACTTACATAGATGATTTCATATTAGAAAATGTCAGTTAAATCATCACAGAAGTTTGTGTCGTCAGGAACGAAACTCTTCACTGTAAGAAGTATTTTATGTGATGTTGGGGGCTAGACTTAACTGATGACATGTTTATGGGCGTGCCAAGTTAGCAGTTAGCGTGTCCAATTATTTTGTTTAATTTGAGAATCTTAATCTTGGAACTTATAACCGAAGAGTTTTGTATGCATACCTACAACCCACTAAGATTTAATTAAGATAATATTAATGAAAAACTGTTTTGACTATGCAAATTTGTTGGATTGATTTGTTGATTTGAATTTAACAAATGTATATAAAAATATGTGATAAAAAAAATTGGATGACTAAATGTTATTATATATTTGGGTATAACATCTTACCGATTTTTCTATGTCTACTGGTTTCGAAACGTAACTGTCTCTTAATCAGGACACCAATTGAACTTACATGTAAAATCCACTTTACATTTTTACTATAATCGTTGAACAAAAATATCAAACCAATATGCCGATTTGAAACCAAATGCTTTAAGTAGGAAACCCTTACATGCCCTGATTTAAGTTAATGAAAATGATTAATATTGTGGGAGAAATAGTTGAAAAAAAGGGAATGGATGAAAGGAAGGGTGTGAATTTAATAGGTGTAGGGTGATCATTACAACATAAAATCGTATAAAGGGCTATATTCAAAGGTTGTTTGATTATTGATTATAGGAACATTATTTTTCAAAGCTTGCTTTATTTGAAATATTTCCATATTATTTACCTTTAATCCTTTATCACTTGTATGTAAGATTTTTAATCCTGTATCTTTATCAAAGTTGATTAAAATTGATAAGTGATTTACAAATTCAAAGAAATTATTATTGTGAAGACAACTCATGTTTTTTAATTCGAAAATCACAATTTCTTGATGTTCTTCCAATGTACACAAAAGGATAATAATGCCAATTTAATTGATAAACACCTGAATTATTTCATAAACTATTTTTGTCGTTATCATTAAGTAATAATTCACCAATATTGTTATTTTCATAAAAAGTAGGTACAAAATTATTTTCTTAAAAATTTGGATACATTTGTGGGTAGACTTAGTCTACAATTTTCTATACTATATACATTTACATATGTATATAGTATAGAAAATTGTAGACATAGAAAAGTCGGTAAGTGGTTATATATAAATATTAAATAACTTTTAGTTAAATGTTTGATCAAAGTTGATGCTTAAATTTTAAAAACATGAGATTAATTATACATTTTAACTAGGTGGTTTAAAAACAAAATATACACGATGTACAATAAACATTATAAAAAAAAAAATACGAAAACTAGAATAAACATCACTTAAAAGATGAAAGGAGAACCTAAACCCAAGTTGCCTCTTTTTTAAACCTGCGGGATCACGCCGTCCTGGAAGGCCGTCAATGACGATCCTTAGAGTTTATTCAGCGGAATTAAGGGGCGCTGGATTGACATGGGAAGAAGCGAGAGTGCTGGCTGGCAATAGGGTCTCCAGGAGGCAACTGGTAATGTCCACATGCTCCACTTAGGAGCGGATGTGGAAAAGAAGAGAAGAAGAAAAGATGAAACATTTTTAAAAATGGCAAAGTGCTAAAGGTCTTCTTTGTGTCATATTGTCATCTAGGTCTCTATATATATCGATAGTTGAAATTACAATTATTATAATAAACGTTTGTCTTCTACCACGTTGATTTGTACCTTAATATTAAAATACAATATTTTCATTAATATCCCTGGCTAATAATATTTTTTTAAATCTTTTAATTAATTTTCATAGTACCCACTTTAGAACATCAAATAAAAATTTTTGCTATGCTCACCTCTGAGTAAGAAAAAAAAAGTTGTTTTCAAACAGGAAAAATTTTAACTGTGACATTTTAAATCGCTAACTTGTGTTAAGCTAACGTCATTTTATTTATATTTATTTATTTTATTTATTTGTTTTTTCACCACAACAGGCCAGGAGGCCCAATTACAGTGGTGAATTACATCACAGAACACCCAGGCTTGAGAAAAATCACATTTTTATTTTTTTGTGTTCTCACCGGGAATCGAACCCGGAAACTTTCGTGTGTGAGTCAAGGGTCTTGACCACTACACCACGGAGGCCGCCATGATCGGAGTTAGCGAATTCCTCGAAAATAAGTGGTTGAACTACTGTCCTTTATATCCTATTTAATTGAACAACAATCGTATGAATATTATCAGCATATGAAAAGGTTTGATTAGATCCTGTGCTACTATATTTTGTTTTAAAAATATTTTCACAGAAATGAATTTATCATTATGTTTTCAGTTATTTCACATTAATTGAAAATATGTTTCTAAAACATTTGCTGATTATATTCCCATCACTTTGTCTTTTAAAACATCCTCACATACGTATTATATTTTTGTAAAGATTTATGTTTCAAACTAGAGTTTAAAACGTGGTTTATACATTATTATGATTAAATTATTCTAAACTAAAGAAATAAACCTTTAATACTTGTGAGAAAAACGCAGCTATTTGTCGACCCGAGCGTCCTAGCGCACAGTAACTTTAGTACAGGCATCCATATTTTCTCTCAGATTATGACATTCACCCATATATCAACTGCAGGTACTCTTGCATCTATAATTTATACTTTGCAATAGAAAATTCTCGTTTAGAATACAAACGCCCCTATGTTAGTACCACAAACTACACACTCTGCGGAAGATTTATGCCGTTCTCAAGTTTATAACATTATAAAAATTGCAGTCGCATTTCACATGTTTGTTGACACCCTCTTACTTAAAAAAATCTTAACATTTTTAAAACTGTGGATGAGCACTTGCAACCAAGCAGAAAAAATAACACAAAAAGCACTTGAAGGCAGGTAAATAATTTGAATAACGCTCAATAGGTTCTAATTAATTTCATAATTAGGTCACCGGCTTTGCTTGATTATATGTATTAATTTGTCCCTCTATGATGTGTTGAAAGTGAGTGGAGTAGTAATTATTCTGCCCATTAAAAATAAGCTATTTTTGATAAAATTACATGTCTTATTTCTATTGCTGTTTTTTACAAAAGTCGTGTAAGTATCTACACGATTTTTATCTAATTCATTACTTGACTAGTTCGAAAAACTGTACATGTTACGTTGAGTCTCACCGACAATTTAAACAATATTATAATTGATATAAATTTACAGGTTAAATAATTAATACGTAAATTAAAAATATCAACAAATTATTGGGTGAAATGCCTAACTGCGAAAATATTTTGAGTATGTTAAAATCATTGAGGAAAGTTCCGGACTAAATGGTTTTGGGTGTTTCACTTCATAGCAAAATGATTGTTAGTGTGGTATAGATTTGCACAAAATATGCAGCAAACCAGATAAAATGCTACTAGTACGGTTAGGATTGTACAGACTTTTAAATTTATTTAATGCTCAAGTGGCATGAAAATTTATACGTCATATTTATGCGAAAATTATTTATAGGATTCTTGAGATACAAGCAATCAGTTTTCCATTATATGAAATAACTTCGTTGCAGTCACAATGCGCAAACCACCATAGCATTGTTTTGCATGAACGCATTTTTGGCTGAGAAATCCATTTGTGAAGTGGTGTTCAATGTTCATGGAAAACATATTCATAATCTTATAATATTTTCTATCCACTTCGTCCCACTAGAACTAACTTGTATTTTACAAACAAAGTGTCGTCTAACTTAAGAAAAACGTCTTATCTTGAAAGGAAATTTATTTATTTTTATGCCAGTGTTATAAACTTGAAATCAAAAAAATATTTTGGGCTATAGGATATTTTTTTTTGTTTAAATATATTTATCTTAAAATAACGGAATGCATAAAATGATAGTTATTAAACTTAATATAATTTCAAACTATTTTTGTAATATTTAAATTTGTTTATTTATTTATTCATTCAAAATTACACTCGTTTAAATATAAGTGAACTTACTTAGGCTTTTTAGGCTGTGCCCGTGTCAAACCATAATAATTAATAATAAAAAATACACAGTAAACTTAATTACATTAAAAAATAATGACATGTGATGCAATAAAATAACAATCCAGAAAAAAAAGGTACAAGTAATTAATAATAAAATTCCAAAGAATGCAATTTAAAAAAGATAATTGGATATAAATATTAAAATGTTAATTATCTAAATTTAGATTTAAACATAATCAAATATACAAAATAACAGTTTCATTGAAATCAACAAAATAAAAGTATAATAGTAAAATATAGTAGTATTGAAAAAAAAATTGTCTCTTTGAAATCAATAGAAAAATAACATATAAATAAAAACATAATTGAAATGATAATTGAGATATGTTGCACTGGTGGAGTTTTTGTGGCTGACGTTGATTAAAAAAAATGGAGCCAGAAAGATAAAGTTTCTTTGAGCTGGCTTTGAGTGAATGGTAGGGCCAAGGTAATTAATCCTTTCCGCCGATCGCGTCTGTATATTTTGCTGTGTCCTGACTTTACCTACAGATTTCCAAAAGTTCACAAGTGCCTCTTTAAATCTAAATTTACTTTTCGTATTCACATATTTTATTAGTTTATTCATATCACACATTTCATTATTTCCTTTGGAAACATTTTTGTGGATTCCTTTTTATAGAATGATATTGCGGTTGACTTCCTTAATAAATAAAAAACATACATTATTCTTCAAACAATTCAAGAAAAAAACTTTTTTTTGTGGTAAAAGCCATCCTTTATTCTTATTTGCACTTAATGATTAATTTGTATATCAATCAAAACTTATTTTATATAACTTTCTTTTTGATGACAAGATGATCAAGTAGTTATACGTGCTAACGTGCAAATGAAAAATCGATTTACAATATGTTTACGCCCCCAAAACTCAATAACCAATGCAATCGTCAATTTTTTTACAAATCAGATAACAGGGAAAATACTAGACGATGCCGCGCCGGTGGCGAGGTAATATATGTCAACTCTTAAAGCTCCCTGGCTAAAAAAAATGTGTGCGTTGTGTTAGGTCAAATTTGACCCAGTTTTAAATGTCGTCTTTTATAACATAACTTTTGATAACATTGAGAAAAACGACGTATAAAAATTACATTTGACATAATCGATGATTTACAATATTACTGAGTCTAATCGAACCCATCTCCTTTAAGTATAAGTTAACAACTTCATCTTAATGATGTCGAAAAACGAAGAATTTTTGTTTACTTAAATTTTTTTAGAGCGGGCGCGGTACCGAGAAGATTTGAAAGATAAAAAGAAAAGTTTAAGAATATATTTTTTTCCATTTGCACATGTGGTGTGGACTGTGCAAGTAGGGGTTAAAAATAGGCAAGAGGAAAATATCACACACTACGAATGCCGATAAAAATATACAAAATCAAAATGGGTATTGTGGAGAAATGTTTTCATACATAAATTTAAAAACAAAATTTAATAAGATCACATTGCTAGAAAAACGCAACATGTTTGGCCTTGGTAGTTGTGACGTCAAGATTTGTGACAATATTCTAAATAAATTTGAATATTCAGGAACACATAAACATGAATCGTGACGTATTAGGGTGTGGCCCATGAAATAACAGATTTTGCGGGAATTCAAAATTACAAATTTAAAAATATTTTTTATGCTGCTAATAATTAGTGAAAAATTGTTTTTACTGGACAGTATTTTATAGGCCTTCATTTATTTTAAAATATTTAAAAAAAAAAATATTTCTCTATCGACAATTCTTTGGTATTATAATTGGTTCAACAAATATTTCTCGAGATTTAATATAATGCTTGGCAATTTACACAAAATTCGATTGTGTTAAAGCGTCTTCCCAGACGATTTCCCACTTGTTTGGCTCTCGGTATTCTGTCTCGGATCATTGCGTGCACACTTCAGTGTTATTTAGAGCTAATTTGAGATTAGACAAGAAAGCAGTGCGGGGATCTGCAGTCGCCGCTGTTCGGATAAAGAATGGCTCAGGTCAAGAGAAAAGGTAACACGGATTCCAGAAGAATCTATTCAGAGGCACGAACACTGCATATAAACTAAAATAGATACACAGTTCAGTCGATGTAATCGTGGTGCAATATCAACAGGAAATCTGTTTTATAATGAGTAGCTAGATTTGCTTAGTTAAATATTCGCAAATGCACTGTCCAAAGCAACATATTCTGTCGTGTGTATCTCTTTGGTCTTTCTTTAAACGTTTAGAACTATAAAAATTAAAATCTATTTTTTAATTTTGAATTTCTACATTAAAAAGAGACACGCAATAATACATATACCAATCGTAGCGTATCTTGATAATTTCTGTTACATGAAGGTAAAATGATCAGTTTTACGCTTAAGGTACCAGTACAGGGACAATGAAATATTCTAGAGTGGAAACATACTTTTAAATAAATATTTAATATAAAACATGTTGGGAATCGAACCAGAGATCTTTCGCATGGTAGGCAAACGCGCTGACCATCACAAGGCCGATAATTCTCTCACTTATTAAAAAAAAAATAAAAAAATTCATAGTCTTTATTCAATAAAATATACACATTATTACAATATTAATACATTATAAAGAAAACAAAGTAGTAAAATATATTTTGTCCCAAAAAACATTTCAATAACAGTTAGTCATCGGGTGCTCAGACATAAGTTTTCATTAATAATCAAAAAAAAGAGTGCAGATATAATACTGTATACGTAAAAAATATTTATATTTTAATTTTGTTTAAAGTAAGAAAATAGTGTAAAATAATACAATGAAAATTAAATAATAGCAATTGACTTCAATATATTTTTAATATAATTACAATATTTTGAGTTTGTCCAAATGTTTGTTGACACAAGACTGAATTTCGCATATTCCCTTCTCTTAAATGTTCTCTACACCCCTGTTTTATTTGTTCATCAATAATTATTTAATTTAAATTCTTTTTTTTTCTTTCTCTCCTTACAAGATAATTATTTTTATTCATTTTTGTATTTGTCTTTTCAAATTTTCATTAATATGTTTTACATGTTTTGTATAAAATTAATTTATTTATTTATACCCCATATGGGTTAAACATTTATAAGCAATTAATTTAAGTCCAGCAGTGTACATAAGTGTATAAATGAAGTTAAAAGTAAGAATAAGTAGTTATTTCTAGTATAATAGAGTATGTTTTTGTTTTTTATGGTAGAATTGTTTCTGCACGATTAAACTATTTTACTGAAATAAAATTAATTTTTATCGGTAATTTCATAAAAATATTTACAATTTTTGTCTGAACATCTTAAAAATGAAAATGAAACGCGCAATATGCATGTATTAAGCTAAAAAAATAACAAGAAAAGAATTTAAGTTGCAGGATGGAATTTCTTTGAATAAAAAAACTCTGCAAAAAGGATCATTAGACAAGAGTGTGTTTTGCACATCTGTTACTCGTTGATAGAATTTATTACCGTCTTACTAATTTAGGTTTTCTCTCTGATCTTTAAACTTATTTTTTGTATTATTACATTTTTAAAGTGATATTTTTGTATGATGCTTTGTAATAATTAAAGTACATTATTTTTAAGTTAAAAAAAGTTTTAAAAAATGCGTTTTGAAAAGTTTCCTTTACAAGTTATCTTTATAACAATTTAGATACTATCATGTGAATTATTAAATTGAATTACAACTCGTTAAAAAAGGCCACGAAAATTTAAAGGTTTGGGTAAATTATAAAAATTTAACTATTTGGTTGGATTATATTTCTTTATAAAATATAAAAAAAATATTAAGGTGGTAAACCTGCTTCGTTTCTTTGTTGTTCTTTATATGTGCTTTTAAAATAAAATGTTAATAATATTTAATTCCCGAATTGAGTCGTAGTAACTCCTGAAAATGAAATTCATATGTTTTATGCTTCGTAAAATACTTTGTACTGTATGATTTATCAATAAATAAATAAATGTATTTCCGGTAATCTGCAGTAGGTATTTCATTAGGGATGTACTACAATGATGTATTTTTTTCTAGTGAGTTGGGCCAGATCCATGGGCACAATTTGTATCGTTTTGTGTCTTAAATAGTATATTTTTCTTGTTTTGGTATAAAAATAAGAAATATTAGTACATTTTTATGTATGGATTCTATATTTTAAATTAAACTCAGAGAAATAATGCGTAACCTAGAGAGAAGTCTTATCACTATGTTTTAAAGAACGCAAGCGATGTTGGTTTGTTGGCTAGCAACTAATTGGTGGCCATTTTGTTTTATTTGACAACGTAAACATAATGGTTTGATCGGATGCTTTTGTTGCTGTGCTTGGCTTTGTTTGTAAATAACTTGGATATTTACGTTACAATAAACAAAAATCGACTATGGTGAATTGCAGTATGTTTGGTTGCAGCAGTAGGAGCGTCAAAGGTGTTGAAGGAGTCAGTTTTCACAGGTAATTGATTCCGAATATTTTCCCATTTACATTGATTTTTGGCATTTATTGTCACGACACGTGTATTATGTTGCTTAAAAACTTTCCTTATATCAACAAAATTACTTCAGATACTATTTTTTCTCAATTTTGGGGATAAATTTGTGAATTAAAGTATGTTGACTGTTGATAATGACAGTTGATTATGGGCAATATGTCAGGGCCGCACTAGGCATCCATATAAAGTTTGAGTTTTTATCGAGTAGAGGTCGATTAAAATTTTACTCGAAAATAGCAACGTTAACCCTGAAATCGCATCTAAAATGACGTGTCCAAATTTCAGGCCGCTAGGACTCGCCATTTCGGAGATGTGACGGACAAACAAACAAACATAACACAGGACTTTGGTTCAATTGAGTTGGGATATATGTCTCAATAAATAGATCATAAATAAATTGTGAATAAATAAATAAATAAATAATCACAAATATGTATTTTCAGTATAATAAAATAAATATAGGCGAAAAATAGATTCTAATAACCCTGAAATAATAAATACACAGGTACATATTTAAAAGTAATTACAATGCAAATTAATATCCATTTGGCAATTCTTGACCTGAGTACAGCCCATTGTTTTGCTGCGAACTGTAGCTAACTTAATACCCAATAGTCATATAATGTTTTTCCTACGTTTGGGCTCCTTTCTAGGTTACGCATTATTACTCTGAGGGTATAACTTATTTTTCAATGTAGGTATAGTTAGGTTATGCCTGCTTACATCTCCTATAAATTATCACTCAATTATCTATCCGATATAGCAATGAAGTTAAAACGAGCCGACCTATCCCGCAAATAGATAATAGCAGTAGGTACCGCAAACATGAGAGCATCGGCATTGTGCGAAACTGGGTTAATTGTTAGATAAAGTCTCCCATTGTACGATCATTGTATACAATACCGCATAGCCTTTAACTGGTACAATTGCTATTTAACTTTGATATTTTGCTATTAATTGTTGACTGCGTGTAAAATAATTATTTTACAATTATGTTTATATGCTTGGATGATGGATGGTACAATACTGTCAAAGACTGGGCAAAAAAGACGAATAACACACAGCACAATAATTTGGAAATAAAACATCATAAAAATCTACAAATAAAAAAATAATTTCAATTTTAGCTCGATTAAGCAGGTATGGTTAGTGCAATATCCAACCAACTATGTAAACAGTACAGAGTATAAAACAATTTTAAAAAAAGAACAGCATGATTCGTATGAAAATTAAGATTTAATATAAACAGCTCTTCAGGAAGTTAAATCCAGTCCTTGTCTACAAAAATTTGGACAAACTCAAAATATTGTTGATAAATCCACCTGGTCCATAAATAAGTATAGAAATAACAAAAAAACATTTTTTTTGTGATGCCTAGTATGTAGGTGAAATAATTCAATTAGATGACTCTCACCCGCATAAATAAAGGTTTCAACTCTTTAATTTCACAAACATCAACAGATGAAAGAATTGAAGAAATATAGATGTTCGAATATAGGCAGAATGGCGAATGTTACATAGTGTGTAAAGTGGCCACTTAAAGCAGCCATTGACAGGTCGTAAGCCCTGTAGATGCCTAGATTTCTATTTTACCTTCTCTTAAATGTTTCTCATCTCTGTTGTAATATGTTAATATAAACAGCTCCCCAGGGAGTTGAATCCAGTCCTTGTCTACATACATTTGGACAAGCTCAAAATATTGTTGATAAATCCACCTGGTCCATTAAGAAGTATAGAAATAAAATAAAAACAGTTTTTTAGGTGTTGCCTAGTATGTAAGTAAAATAGTTCAATTAGATTAATCTCACAAGCATAAACAAAGGTTTTAGCTCTTTAACTTCACAAACACTAACAGATGACAGAATTGAAGGAATATAGATGTTCGAATATGGGCAGAATGGCGAATGTTACGCAGTGCGTAAAATGGCCACATAAACCAGCCATTGACAGGTCATAAGCCTTGTAGATGCCAAGACTTCTATATTACTTCCTCTTAAACGTTCTTCATCTCTGTTGTAATGTGTTAATATATACAGCTCCTCAGGGAGTTGAATTCAGTCCTTGTCTACAAACATTTAGACAAACTCAAAATATTGTTGATAAATCCACCTGGTCCATGAAGAAGTATAGATATTAAAAAAAATGGATTTATGTCATATTTATAAATATTTTAATGGTGTTGCCTATTATGTAGGTAAAATAATTCAATTAGATGAATCTCACCCGCATAAATAAAGGTTTCAGCTCTTTAACTTCACAAACATCAATAAATGAAAGAATTGAAGGAATATACACACATAAAGAGAGACATTTACCCAAGCGTCAACCACAACCATAATACAAGATACTCTAATAGGGATCTGATACTAAGTGAAGGGGTCAACACTGTTCTGGCATCGAGACAACACTATAACGTAGGCAAAAAGGTCCATAACCTTTTGCCAGAATCGTGGAAAGACGGGAGTGTTGTCAAGTTACGGAAGGTGTTGACCTCGCTCTTTCATGACATTGGTCGTAGGGAGTCAGAAAAGTTGATGCATGCCACGGATTGGAGAACCTTACTGGATGTCAAAAATAAAATATAAAAAATAAGGAATAATTTAAAAAAAATAATATTTATAGATGACAACCATGAAGTTTCGCATAAATAAATTGTCTATGTTTTTATGAATGTATGTATGTGTATGCGCATGGGTGTATGTACGTGTGTGTGTATGTACATGTGTATATATGTGTATATTTATATATACATGTGTGTATATGTGTGTATGTCTGTATGTACATGAATCAAAATGTGTATCCGAATAAGTGTATATTTTGTTTGTCTGTGCTCTATATTAATTTGTTAAATATTATAATATATAAAAATGTAATTGCCTAGCTTGGAACGGGGTATGTACCCTTGTTAGCTGGGCAAAGTGAATATGGAATTGTATTTTGATAAAGAGTGTGAATAAATAAATAAATAAATATAGATGTTCGAATTTGGCAGAATGGCGAATGTTACACAGTGTGTAAATGGGGCACTTAAAGCAGCCATTGACAGGTCATAAGCCTTGTAAATGATTCTTATTACTTCTATATTACTGCCTCTGAAATGTTCTTCATCTCTGTTGTAATATGTTAACTTACAAAAACGTTTAAAATAAAAACTAAAAGGATTTAAAGATAATAAAACTAATAAGTAAAGTAGAAGAGGTATTCTAAATTTTAAATGTACGTATTTTTTTATTTTCCATTTTCAATTTCAAAAACATTTATCACTCTGTGGTATGACATTTACGCACTACCGGATAAGAGACCTCTTAAAAAGGTTGGGGGAAAATCGAAATGGTGTATAATCAGCCATTTGATAAAATACTGGTGGGAATTGAGATTGAGACAGTATTGGAACAGGATGCTTAAATGACACTTTTTTTGCACCATAACAGCCCGAACGCCCAATTACAGGGGTGAATTACCTATCGGAACACTTAGGCTAGAGAAAAATGATCTTGATTATTAATTAAAAAAAAGTGTTCTCACCGGGAATCGAACCCGAAATCCTAAGTATCCTGTTTCAATGCTGCCTCAACCTCGATTCCCAGCAGTGATTGAATCGAGGTTGAGTAAGTCTAGCAGCGGCAAACATCCCACTTGCAATGCAATATCGGAAAAGCTTTTGTAGGGCTTTATAAGAACTCCACATAACTTGCAGGTAAAGATGGCTAGTGTGATGGTAATCAAGAATGAGCCGGTATCAGCTTTCCCAAAATTTTAACTAACTAATGTATGTGAAATAATTCAATCAGATGAATCTCTTCACAACAATAAAGGTTTCAGCTCTTTAACTTTACTAAAATCAGTAAATGGAAAAATGGAAGAAATATGGATGTTCAAACTTAGGCAAAATGGTGAATGTTACACAGTGTGTAAAGTGGCCACTTAAACCAGCCATTGACAGGTTATAAGCCCCGATGATGCCAAGACTTCTATGTTATCTTCTCTTAAATGTTCTTCATCTTTGTTTTAATATGTTAATATAAACTTTACATTGTTAAATGTTTAATTGGCAAAGAAGTGGTTACTTTTTAAGCTTCAATATTTTTTTTATCTGCATTGTATATAATCTTTTTGATGTTCTTGATTTGGTCAAATGTATCCATTTCAATGTGCCTAATAGGCCAATGAGGAATTATATTTATTTTAGAAATATTAATAAATGTAAGTCAAATTCGCACACTAATTTTCTGTTCCCGTGAATTCACTATCTCGGGAACAAACACACCGATGACCAAAAAATAAATGTGTTTGTTACAACTTTATCAAACTTCAAAAACCAATTATTCCTTAAATTTGTGAATAATAATTGAGCTTCTAGTATTTTCATTTGTTTTTTATAAATATTTTTTCAGTTGAAATCGCATTTTGACATTTGTAAATTGGGTGTAACCTCTGTATGTGTAAAAGCCTTTTGAGCGTTAGTAAATAAATAAATAAATAATAATAAAGTATTGCAGACTAAAATTGTCGAAAAAACATTGGCTACTTGATTTTGAAGACTGTGAAGTGGTGAAGAAGTTGTTTCAGGTGGTATTCACGCAGCAATACACCAGTGAGAGCATGAAAATGAAATTGTGGTACTACAATACTTATTCTTCTTCCAAATCGGTATCTCAGTCCTGAGGATCGTGACCAACATGAACACTTCTCACCGGCCTGCTCCACTCCAGTATGCCCTCAGCCCGACAAACCGTCTCTCCAATGTCACCCCGTAGCCTCCCTTATTTGGTCAGTCCATCTACCACAACTACTCCTACCTTCAACTCGGTTAAACATTTTCTTTCACAAACCTTGTCTTAGTTGTTTGATTCACGTCTTGCAATATATCCGAAGAAAGACAGTACCCTTTTAGACAAATCACTTTGTGCGAGGTTTTAGCCGCACATCTTAAATTGCATTCCATAATGCTGGCATAACCGCGCGCTGGACCCGCGCATCGAACTGTGTGTGTGTTTAAAGAGATTTTGATTTGACTGCAGTTTGGAGTGGCGCGTGGTTTGTCCTGAGTTTCAAAAGATATTTCTGGACATAACAGTTCTGGACTGCAAGATGCAGTGCACTGCTTCGCTTTAGGCCCGTTGTTAACGACCATTTTTGCAACGGGTGTATATCCGTATTTTGAAGACCTTTTTTAATTACCGTGAAAACGTGCCGGTGAGAAACGAGACTTGTAGACGATCCAACGGACAATGGTACGATGCAAAAAACGGGTGTACACACCGTTGCAATGGTTCTTAACAAGGGAGCATACGCCTAGTACAGTTTGGACTGGCGCGTCATGTTTCCGATTTGTACGCGGACCGATTTGTACGTGTGACGGGCGCTATTCTCTGTTATCGTACAAAAATATATTATTATTATTTATTATTATAACTAACGGCCGTAGCCAATTTGGACAAAATTAAAGTTAAATACAAAGTAATATAATATAAATAAAACATAGTTAATTGCTATGGTAAAACTCAGTAAAAGTAATGTATAGTAAAAAAAAGAAGTACATAAGAAAAGTAATAAAAAACATATTCGTTTTATGTTTGTATATCTTACATAGGCACACATTGTTAGGCACAAAAATTCAGCAAAAATAAAAAGACATTTATATGAATATATTATACAATTAGACTAGATCTCCGGTTCATCGGTTATTGTTTCAAAGTCAGTAGTACTTACTTCCTATGTACAACCGAATGAGCATGAACCATCTAGGTAGCAAGTATGACTGCTTGTATATATAATGTTTCAGGGGTCTCAAACTAATTGTTTTATTTTACTTTTCAGCTCGTTTTTTTTTTGTTTCGTGTGCGCTACATTCGTACATGGATTGACCTATCAATAAAAAGAGATTACACACCATGATTATGAACACCATGTTTACGTTCGCTATCGTTCACCGTCATTCGTAATTTTTTATTTTCTGATATAATAAAATCTCCTTTGGAAGAGATTACGCATTTTATAATGTATAGTTAGTGGATTAAATATTGATCGATGTTAGGGTGTGTTCACACAATCTGCTGTCAACTGAAGAATTATCCGCGCTTTGTTGCTGTCATATGATATAAGACCAGATTGATTAATCGTTTGGGCCAGTCCGCTCACTAATATGTCATTTTTTGACCGAATCAATCAAAAAACGCTAACTTTGCTGTTGACGCCTGAAATCAATGTAGTGTGAACGCCACTTTACTCACAAGGTAGGCGTAAGCTTATCAAAATAACGATTTATATTAAATAAATACTGTTTTCATGTTGTATTGTAGAATTTATTATGCAGTTAGACCGTTTTGTGAGAATATAATCATAGAAAGTAAATATCCAAATAATACATGTTATTACAATATTTTGAGTTTGTCTAAATGTTTGTAGACAAAATACTGAATTTTAGCCCCTACGGAGTCATTAAGATTAACAAATTACAACAGGGATGGACAACACAGGGACAGGGATGGCGGCCTCCGTGGTGTAGTGGTCAAGACGGTTGACTCACGCACAGAAGGTTCTGGGTTCGATTCCCGGTGAGAATAAATTATCAAAATTATGTATGAAATATACTGTTTTGAAGAAATGATAAGACTTTTGTTAAGCTGGTTTTTAGGTTATTTGACGAGTTTTTTTTTCAATTAATCGATGCGTCCTTGAAAAAAAAAACAATTTGCCATGTGGGGCAAATAAACGTTGTTATGCAGAAAGCAGCCAGCTATAGAAAAGTGAAACTGAAATAATAGGACCTTTGTGAAAAGAGTGAATAAACAAATCTCCACAACAGTTGGAATGTTTTTGACTTTAACAAATGATAAACAAAGAATATATTAGTATTTTTTTAAATTACAAACAAGAAATTAATTGTGTATTTGACAAGTTTTCATGATGTTTAAATTTGTTAAGATTTTCTAGTGCTGTGGGTGTTTTCTGCAAATTGAGGAATACCGGTTTTTGTGATTGATACCTTTTTTTAGAAGGTGATTAAAACTACTTTTTGTATGAAAGCGGTCTGACTGTTTTTAGCAGAACATAGAATTGACTTTACTGCACCCGATAACATCAATATCTAATTTTTTCAAAATTGTGCACTGGCGTCTTTCTGCATAACTACGTTCAAATGTCGTGTTGTGAAAAAACGATCCTCAATTATTATGAGTAGGATTTATCAGATAGTATAAAATATCCCAATGTTGATTTTCTAACTAATAAATGTACCTCTTTTTGTTTCAGGTAAGGCGCGTGGTTATGTCACTGTATTAGTATGCTGCGTCACGGTAGGTCGTTATAAAACACGGGCGATATCTCCCAATAATGACCTTAAATCCGGTAAGCCCTCGCCGGGAACCAAATCCAGTGTAATGTACTCCAGGCTAAGTACTGCCGCCACCCACAAGTATGTATGTACTCGTAGTATCGACTCTGCTTACATAAAGGCCTACGGACTCGGAAACTGGAGCTAAATGAACTTCATCCCGGGATTGCGTTTTTTTAAAGCTGAAAACCAACATTTTTCATAAAGCTTCAAACACTTTTTTATGATTTGATATAAAAGATAATCTGAAATGAAAACATTGAATTGTTTATTAAAAAAACGTTAACTGTTTATTAAAAAAAGTAAAATTTTTCAAAACAATTAAAACAGAGAATGCGTGGTCTGAATTTTTTTCATACGAACGTATTCCTGTATTTTCTCCCTGAATTGTGGCACTAGAGCGAAGATTATTTCACAAACTATAGATCCACGCATTCGCCTGAGGGATCGCATTTCAACAGCATTTAACCTACTTTTATCATCATTTTTCCAATTCCATAATTTGCTCCCATACCCTAGAGTTGGCACTAGAACTCTTTTGTGAATTGCTAGTTTACCATCCTGCAATAAAAAATTGTTTGCCAAAGTAGGTTTCAGTGCACTCTCCTTTCAATATCTCTCTCTGTCTTTCCATCCCTAGTAAACATACTTCCCAGATACACAAATTCTTCTACCTGATTCAGAATATCTCCGATGTATGACAGGTGCACAAATGTCGAGATCCGTGAACTTTGTAAGGCTGAGATATGCATTATCGACAGAATCAAGAAAGGGGTGCTGCGTTGGTTTGGACATGTAGAGCGAATGGACAACAAAAGAACGGCTTAAAGAATCTACGATACGAATGTTGATGGATGCAGAAAACGAGGAAAAGTCCATCAAATACTCAAAGATGAATATGTTAAAAGGAATAATCGGCGTGCGTGCATGAGAAGATGTATGAATGTATAAAAATATGTCAACTTTTTTTGAAAAAAATCACAGAAAATTTATTTCTGATACTCGTTCTTAAAACAAAAATAGGTTAAGTTTTGGGGTGCGCGAAACAATAATACTACACATCGATTTTTTTAGACATAATCAGTCTGACGCGCAGAATATTTTTGAAGGCATCTGCAAAAGAGTAGCAGAAAAACTATGTTAAAATTTTTATTCATCGAACCGCTCTTCGCCGCATAACCTCTTAATCTAAATTTTTATTCAATCCTTCTATTCGTTGATTTTGATATGGGTGAGGTTCTTCTAATATAAATAATACTAGTAATAAGTAAAAACAATAAAAATTAATTTAAATAATAATTTATTTACAATGTGACTAAGCGGTGGGCAATATGCTTATTCTATCATAATGTTGTAGTCAAAATACATTTCCTTTTGCCGTTTTATAGAATTAATTATTGATCCTATACCATTCTTTATAGATTTTCACACATTAAGGGTGTCGACATCCTACTTCAATTTAATTGTCAAAGATCTCGCTTTTTACATTAGGTAAATATCTGTAGGGTCGCTTACCAATCCCTCGGGGTGTTTAGTCCAGAGTTTGGGGGTAAATAAATACTCTCTTACCCTTCATACATACATATACACATACACATACTAAACTTAGCTTATTGAAAATTGACTCCGAAATGAAAACGTGGGATAATATAACGCGTATATAAGCGTGCACATTTAAAATATGGCAGGTTTTAAAATGAATAATCAGAAACATATTGCTAATTAATATTGTGTTTTTAACGGTATTGTTTTGCGTATAAAATAATAGTAGTCAAAATGATGTTCAGTTTTTAAGATAGCTTTCGATATTTCAATGAAAATGATTTTTTTAAGTTAATAACAATAAACTCTTGACTTGGATTTGAGTTTTATTTTGTCCATGTATTTTAAATAGATTAACAGTTTACAGTTTATTAAAAACATACTTTGGCTTTTTATGCTGAGCCTGTGTTAAGCCGTAAAAATTAACAAATCGGAAAAAAAAAATATATTAAATTAAAACAATTAATGAATTTCGTATTTCACAATACGAGGGTTGCTTCTTGAGTTTTGAGATATGGCAACATCAGTGTGAATATATTAAATCTGACATTGTCATCGTAAAGTTTGCCATTTTTAGTGGGAAACGTACTGAGAACGTTTTGTCATACGAGTGATATTTGTGTTGTTTACAGATACTTGAAAATTTAATTTGGTAAACAAATGAAACTAAATCGTGAACATTTTCGTGCTATGATTTTCTATGACTTTCGACGTGGATTAAACCAACAGCAGTGTGCAATTCAACTCGCTGCGACTTTTGATGATAAAACGCCATCTTAAGGCACCATGTTTTGCTGGTTTTCTGAATTTAATCGTGGTCGCACTTCATTACAGGACGAATTTCGTGAAAGTCGTCCAAAATGGCTGTTGTGCCAGAAAAAATCAATGCTTTGCGTGAACTGATGTTGCAAGATCGTCATGTGACATACTGTGAGATTGAAACATGCTTGGACATTAGTTCTAGTCACATACATTCAATATTGCATGAAGATTTGGTCGTCAAAAAGATTTTTTCCCGTTGGATATCGCATAATTTGACAATCGTTCAAAAAAAAGCTCGTGTTGATTGGTGCAACCAAATGTTAAGAAAATTCAATCGCGGTGCTTCAAAAGACGTCTATAAGATCGTGACAGGAGATGAATTATGGATCTATGTATATTAACCTGAAACTAAACAACCGACTGTACGGGTCTTTCAAGACGAGCCAAATCCAACAAAAGTTGTTCGCACACGAAGCACTTTGAAGCAAATGGTCGTCTGTTTTTTCGAAATTACTGGGCATGTCACCACCGTTCCATTAGAGCAACATAGAAAGGTCAATTCTGAATGGTACGCTACTGAAAAATAAGGGAAACAAATTGCAGAAGACGAATCATTCTCCATCATGACAATGCAAGCTGTCACACATCAGCTCAAACAAGTGAATTTTTGAGCATTCAAAATATCAAATTGATGGGTCATCCGCCGTAGTCCTGATTTGGTACCCAAATTTTTTTTCTTATTCCCGCATATCAAAAACAAATTTCGAGATCAACGTTTTTCGACGCCTGAAGAAGCGGTTGAAAATAGGACTCCAATCGGACTGGAAAAAGGGCTTCGAAAATTGGTTCAAACGCATGCAAAAGTGTATTGATCTTCAAGGATAATATTTTGAAAAACAATAAAGCCATTTTCGATTATAAATATTTGTTTTTACTTGTATATCTCAAAACTTAAGTAGCAACCCTAACAACTATATTGAGATTAACAATCCAAAATTATAATATTAATTCATATTAAAAAATAGTGCCAAAATAAAACTGAGTTACAAACATAATTCAATAGTATAGATTTAAGTTATCAACTAAGTTACGAAATAACCGAATTTAGAACAAAGATAAAAGAAAAAAATCAAAATTAAGAATTTATTTAAGTAATAGCTAAGTTAAGTTAATTGGCGCCTCATGATACTCAAGATACTGATTTAAAAAAAAAACATCATCATCATTTTCTTTCCACACATAATGATGCATAGGGCACTCTATAATTACTTTTTAACTGTTACAACTTTAATAATTATTTCGTATGAATACATAAATCAATCAAAAGAAGAAAAAAAAATACCAGCTACACTGTGAAACTGGTTTGTCGGCCTTTACCTGAACCTAAATATTAACAATATAAGATTCTTCTACAATGTTTGGAGTTTGTGTGGATTTAGCCCTCTGGGAAGCTGTTAATATTCACGTACTATAACAGACTTAAAGAACATTTTACAGAAGTGAATTTAAAAGTCTAGGTATCCACAGCGCTTATGATCTGTCATTGGCTAGTTAACTGTAAAATCTTATTCATGTCTGCTGTAATACGTTCATATTAGATGATCATTAATCTTGAGCCCGTTTCTTTTAGATATCGAAAATTCCCACATGTTCATTCATAAATACATGATTTTTTTTAAACCACGACAGGCCAGGAGGCCCAATTACAGTGGTTAGTTAGAGCACAGAAAATTCAGACTTGAGAAAAATAATATAAAATTTCTGTTCTCCCACCCAAAATCGACCCCGAAACCTTTAGTACACGAGTGACTTAGCCATTACACCATGCAGGTTGAGGTTTTATTTAAGCTGCATTTTTATAAAACTGTTCATTTATAGTTATGGCTGTTTTAAAATCTAAAAAATATACAAATTTGTCATGTGAAGTTAAGACTATTCGTTGGGTGTAATTCTTTCAAAATAAATTTTATTTACACACGTTTTTTATCGATACGAATTGGCATCAATTTGTGAGGAAATGAGTTAAATGCGCATACTCCGAATGTCTGCGAGGTCTGAACCACAAGGTTTCTTCAGTATCAGATGATGAATTCCCCTGGTTGATAAAACGCCTTCCGGCAGGGGAAATTCCATTTAACCAGTTGCGGAACCTCCGGCCTCCGACGGAAGCGAACCGCGGAATGCGAACGTAACGAAATGTGGGGAGGATTTTGATTGAATTCAATCCTTAAACTGGCAACGAAATATCTCGTATTGACGAAATCATAGCAAACAAAATAATAAAATAAGTATTTCAGTAGTGATGGATAACTTTAAGGGTACAGCTTCTTACCGAAAACGGCTGAAGACATGTCTTTTCGGCGCGGTGGTGTCCACATACCAAACATGCGCGTTGCCAAACTAGAAAGGTTATTAAAAGAGCTCTCTGTAATCTGCTAGCCACGGTATTCATATGGTGAAAAGAAAATAATTTAGATTTAGATAATATTATATAATGTATATCATTAAAATAAAGAAAATATGGGAGATCATGAGAAAGTTCAGCCCTACGGAAAATTGGATGTAAAAAAATGTTTTCTTAAAATTAGAGCATTTAATTTTAGGGTAAAGTTTCTTAAAAATGTACGCAAACAATAATAAAATATATTTTCATAAAAATAAACTACTTCGAACAATATCACTAGTTCATATAAATCTACCAATGATTTTCGGTTTACGGTAAGTCAACGGATTAATCGGCAGAACTGACCGAGAAGAAGCGGAAGAGAACTTGAGACGTCACACGCGGAGTAATTTTAGAAATACAAAACTTCAAAAAATCATAAGGCTGATAATGTGATACGCACAAATCAAAAGAAACATTTTTTGCTTAGTTTAAGTCTATTAACATATGATATTAAAAAATCTGAACTTTCCAATTATTCATAGACTGGGATTCAATTTATTTGACATAATCATTTTTAAAAAACATGTGAATCTAGGCGTTTACAAGGCTTACGCCCATTATAAGTTGTGTAAGCGATTATCTTATACCTTGTACACTTACAAAAATCTTCGTAAGGTACTAAAACTTTAAAATCTCAAAAATTGTACTTACAAAAACTATCTATAAAAATAAATAATCATAATAATTCTCTTTCCGCACCCAATAGTGAATACGACACCGTATTGTTACACCAATCACGCGTATCTTGATCAGTTTTGGTAAGATGATCAGTTTTTCTTTATGTATTTATTTATTCAGATTTTTTGTCTTACAAACTATAATTGAAAATAAAAAGAATGTGAGCTTACTGGGGTTACCCATGCCAAAAACACTTAACAATAAAAAGAATGTGAGCTTACTGGGGTTACCCATGCCAAAAACACTTAACAATGTATTTTAAAAAAAAAAAAATTACATTTGAGAATAAATTAAGAAGATTAACTTAATAAACAGAAATAATTAACAAAATGTTCAGACAGTTTTAAACACTACATGCTTATGTTTGTAATTAATTTATGTACATCTATATTATTTATATTACAAAACGCACAATGAAAGAACAAAAACATAACATAAGCTATACACTTGTGGAGCAGTTGATTCAATATTGGTTTGGGCGAATGAGACAATTCATTTTACTTCTACCTAGCTTCACTATCCATTTTTTTTATAGCCTTTTTGAACATTTTCTCGTCATTAATTATTTATTATTACACTTCAGGTGTCCTTTAAAATAAACGTTTACGTTGACCCTACCAGGAATCTAACCAGGTACCTCAAACATGGTAGCTGAAAGCGCCAACCACTACACTACGAGGCGGACTTATCACCATTCGATTATTACTTGACATTTTAGCCATCGATTAAAAATAAATTTTCCTGGATATTGATTTATTAATTTTTATTTACTTATAAGTAGTTTATTACATATTATTTTAAACATACACACATAAGTCCTAACTCAATAGGACTAAAAGTTCTGTGATGAGTTGGGACGAGTAAATAGTTGACACAGACAAAAGAGTATATCACCAAAAATATAATATTGGATCTGAAACATAATAATAATTAAAATTAATAAATATATGGCTCATCAATACGGTAAACAGCAAACTAAAAACATCCGGAAAATCATCAAGGAGTCTCCCACTCAAATCTCTCCCACTAAGGAAAATCCAGTCCTTAACTCCTCTCTCGAAAATAGTTTTTGTCCTTAAGGGCTTAATACGCTCTTCCAAAATATTCAACACTCTCGTTGCGATAAAGGAGAGATGACTCTGAGCAAAAATGATTCAATTAATTGTAAAAAAATATTTCCCTTATAAAAATGTAAAGGTGTTCAATATGGCAATAAATAAACGTAGTCCCTACCGAAGCAATAATGTCTAGATTAAAATGGGCTCTGTCATAAATACATAATATAATTTACGAACTAACGAAGCGTTTAATGTGGAATGTATTATTCTGACGAAATAAAATTCGAATTTACGATTATGATAATTGGATTCAAACGAATGCTGTGAAGGATCTCCTTAATAATAAGGAAATGTTGATATCCAAAGTAAATTATTCCTCAATCTGAGTTTTCTATCTGCTGGGGTGGACTGAACTCCAACAGCCCTTATTCCAAATCTGATCCACCGATACGATAGAATAACAAATAATTTGAATATTTAATAACACTTTTTGAGGCTTTAAATAATCTCGATATAAATTAAAATGAATATATTTTCGATGAAACGGCGGTTAGGCTAATCCCTGGTGGGATGCGAACTGTGGATTATGGTTAATCGTCATTTGAGACGGAGGCTCCCTCTGAGTTCCGGAAAAGTTCAGACTAGGTCGGGAAAGCTCGGGGGTACTCGTGGCCCATCCCCCCGGGGGTGGAAGGGAGGGTTATAGGCGAAGTGTTTAGTTCGGGCGTAAACATTCTAAAATAGACCGCCGTACGAGGCGGTTGTTTCGCTATCCTAAAATAATATGATTTTCTTCGAGTGCTTTTCTACGTTATTTCAGGGTTGCTAAGATATTAACATTTTAAAACATGATATTAAAAAATTACAATTTAAAATTGATGAAACCCATATTGATTCCACAATCGAACGGTCAACTTGCGAATTCCATGGTAGTTCGAACCTTGATCTAACACGAATTGGCGGCTTCTGTGGTGTAGTGGTCAAGACGCCTGACTCACGCACAAAAGGTTCCGGGTTCGATTTCTGGTAAGAACACGTTTAAATGTGTTTTTCCACCACTGAAATTGGGCCTCTTGTCCTGTTATGGTGCAAAAAAAATAATTTCCGTGGCCTAAACATAACATATTGAGGTAAATCATTAAAATTGGAAAATAATTTTTAAGCAAAATAAATATATTAAAACGAATGACTAATTAATATTTTGAGTTTTTTGATAAATTTGATGATCACTAAATTAAAAATTAACACACATTTTTGTCCTTTGGATTTATGTAAAATAAAAATTCTCTTTTTGAACCAAGAAGACCTAAAAAAAATTATGTATTTTAAAAATAAAAGAATACCTTTAGTTTTTAAATTTAAATTACTAATTATATAAGTTTTCACAATAAAACTATTTGAACCTCCTTGAACACTTCACATTTTTTTAGATTCATATATATTATTAAAATATTTCTCAGTTTATTGAACTTTCGACCAGGAATCATTTGCTGACAGCGGAATAAATTAGAAAATTGGTTTGCGTGCAAGTAAAGTAGACCAGATACGAGTAGACAAACGTCGTGAGGAATAAACCCACAGAATCAGGGTTCCTCAACAGGAATATATTGCTTCCTTATGGGTGTATATAGTTAATGTTTTTCGTGTAAAGATGATTAAATAAAATTTAATTAATCAGGAGTTTCAAATGAAAAATTCACATACATATTACATGGTAGTTTTTTTACTAATTTATTTTGGAACTTCGGAGGGACAATATTGAATGAATTTAGCAATTGCAAATAAAATGACAGTAGTTAAATTTATGAAAATGTCAATTGTCGGTTGTGACGATGCGTTTCACGTCTAGTACCAGCGCTGAATGGTAAAAGTCTGGCTTCGCCAGTTTCCATTTTCCAGCGGCTGGTGGTGTTTTAAATTGGGGTGGTTGACTGCTTAGTATTTGGTGTTGCCAGTGTCCGTAAGACTTTGTTAAGGGTTATTATTTCAAATCAAATATGGGTTTAAACACAAACATTAAACAATATGTTGACCTTTGACGCTTTAAAAAGCCAGCGGATTTAATTGAAATATTGATATATATTTTGTAATTGTCACAAAAATATCAACAGTTCTATAAAATTACTAAATAAAAGAAATTTCGTCTTTTCATAACAGTAAAATGTTTGAAATTAGAAAAAAAAGTTGTCTTTGTTTATGCATGTTTTTCTCGCTTTCTGAGAGTATTTTCAAATAGCGTTATTTGTTTAAATAAGAATATGCAATGCAACGCAATGAAAAGAAATTGTGAAGATTAAAATGAAATTAAAATTAGTTACCGTAAAAAAGCGTACATAAAGATAAAAATGGATAATTGTAAAATTATTAAAACAAGGTGTTGCATCGCTTTAAGTTAAGTTCCCAACTAACGTTCATACAAATTGAGCACTATGACGTTGCAACGTTCAGCAAACACGTGAGCTTATATTAAAAGAGGGTATTTATAAAACTATGGCTATTCAATCATCATGCCTACTCAATTTGATGTAGGTACTCGAAATTCAGAAGCTTTTTTAAAAGCTAATAAACGTAAGTAAACATTTGTATAAAACCACTTACAGACTTTTCTATTTCTACTGGTTTCGAGAAGTACCTGTCTCTTGGTCTGGACAATTATTAGACAAACATGCGAATTTCTCTTTACAACTTTACCATATTACAGAGTTGCCCATAAATATAAAACTAACGTCCTGATAGAACATGGTGCATTGAGTAAATTGAAACAAATTATAAATCTTGTGAGATAGTCCATAACAATGCCAATCGAACATGGGGCTTTATTGAAAAGTCATTTGATTATTAATTAACAAAACATTACTTTACGATGAAACGGGTACGTCTCGAATCCGGTAGACGTAGAAAGTATGTAAATGGTTATATTCTAATATTTACTAATATTTATTTGAAATGTTTGACCATAGTGACCGAGCGCTCACACAATACGCACGGGTCATTTTTGAATGATGTATATTTCTTTGTATGACATTGATATAATTAGCCATACTAAAAATGCATAGCGCGCACGCTGTCATAGTTTCATCGTCCATTGTATAGAAATAAAAATGAAAAGTGCAAATCGTCGCAATTAATTGCGCGAGTAGAGCAGTGTGTGGGCGGAGAGGGCAACATCGGGCGAGAGGGCGGGTGGCAGAGCGTGGAGCAAAGTGAGGAGCAGCGCAAGGAGCATAGTGTGGCGGGGCTGTAAGGTTTATTGCAATACAGGCATCCCTCTGATTCTACCTTATTTAGTTTCATCACATATTCATAGAAAGTAGGTGCCGGTACATAAAAATCTTAAAATAGTTAACAAAATGACTAATGCCGACTTCATGAACTCGGCATTAGTTGTTCCCACATATCGGATATATTTAATGTGGGGTATTGTTCTTATAGAACAAACCTTATAAACTTTTTCAAAGATGAGCAGTAATCATATTTAATGTAGTTACTTCATATATGATTTTCTGTTTTTTTTTTTTTTAATATATATTTTTATTATAAACCTTATTATGTTTAAAATTTGATTTACTTTTTATATTAATTTTTAAAGTTCTCGTATACTTTTTATTTCAAACTTTTGTTTTATTTAAACTTTAAAAAAAAAAAAATATTATGTTATATAATTTTTAGGCTTGATTATTGTTCCTTAGTTTTGAGTGCAAATATGTAGTTTAAAAAATATCAAACCTTATATGTTTATATTATAAATTTGTAAAAGGCAATTATGCCGTGTATGTTAATAAAAATAAAATAAAATAAAAAATAAAATAGTTATTACAGCGAATATATGAAATAAACGTAAAAATTATATGAAAATAATACTTCTATTTTTCTATTCGACGTTTGTTTCAATTAAGTACCGTTATTAAATTTTTATTATGACACGGGACAGAGCAATCGAATGATATGTTTGAGTGATAGTTTCTCTGATTTTACCGAAAGCGAATACGGCGCATCGTGAAGTTTCGAAGCGGCCATTGTCATTAGGAAAATCAGGTCGAATGACGAGTTTATCAGTACTGGAGTTTCAAGCATTCGGGCCGAGACGAGGTCTTCCGTTGCGGTTAATTCGTACCACTCATAAAACCGTGAGAACGAAAGCTGAAGATCGTGTGACAATGGAACGTCAGCGCCTCTAAAACGTCACACAACTTTTAGAAAAGAAATTTAATTATCAAATAAATATCATGAAAAAAAAAATGTTGTCGATATACCTTGATAAAACGATACAGATAAAACATTAATTTGATATGCAGCCTCAATGAACGGTTTATAAGTTTGATAATTTAAATATTGTCGCCTTTATTCGAATGAAACGTGAGATTTTTTTTTGTATTAGAGACGAGATGAACCCGGTAATGCTTTGTTATTGCCAGATTTAAGTACATTCTTGTATTTAGACTAAATGACCCCAATCAAAAGTTTGACATCAATTTTTGTATTTCGTCCAAATTAGATATGTACGTGAACATTATGATTTTTGTGTTTCGGTTTACATAAAATGTAAAGAGAGAGAATTTCGATAAATAGGTATTCGAACATTGGTTTCCTGTCCATTTCTTGCAGATGCCTCCCGGATACTGAGCGGAAAAGACAACTGCATGTCAGACCCTTTGTTGGAATATACAAAATCAACGTTTCGTTGTCCCGTTTTCCGCACCTCAAAACTGAACCGATTTTGCTATTTTTTTAGACAGAGTATCAAAATAAAATTTTCTGCATCGGTGCGTTTTGTGTTTTTAAAAAATAATTAAATTTGTATACTATGCGCCCAAAGACAGTAGATAAACAATTCTTTTTTACGGGTTTTTGGATTGTTGTTGTTTCCATTATTAACTATATTTAAAAAAGAAAACAACGTGGACACGCCAATTATCGATATCTATAATGTGTAAATAAATCACTGCTCTAGTGTCATAATCCTGAGAGAAAATACGGGAATACGTTTGCGGAAAGAAAAGTCGGGCGGCGTTTCCTCTTAAGATTAAACATTTTTATGTACACATACTTACAAAACTTTACTTTGTAATGCTTTTATGTAACCATAGAAATAGATCTGGTGTTCTTACATAAAACTATCGACCCATTAATACACATACACGCACCCGGAATCTTCTAAAATTATGACATTTAACTCATGCCCAATCGTTTAGTTCTGCCCTTCGCGTATTTAGTCCTTTAACCCTCTAGCTAAGTTTCGATGTGAGCTTGACATTCAATTCAAAACTGAAACGCTTGGTTTAAAAAAAAAATATTAGGTTCATTTTTCCATACATATATTATTTACATAAAAATATAATAACAAAAATACACTTTAGAAAAATACATCTTAAAATTAAGCTATAACGGTTCTGTCGTGAAAGCGTACAAAACCAGTTCGGATAAACGTTAGAAAGATGGTATAACTTTTTATTGAATTACAAAACTTGAAATAATTAATTTTAAAATATAGAATTATTGTTGCAAATATCAAACTCCGCTCTTCCCATTTACAGGGGTGGACTTTATTTAGGTGTGCATTTTTAAAAAAATATATTGAATGACAGTTAATACTATTTTAGTATTACCGAAAATCAAGTAAAAATAAAAAAAATGTGCAGAAATTATAAGGAATTTAAGGAAATAATCTGATTAGAATCCATAAAAAATGAACGTTGTTTGTAAATAAAAACAAACTTAATTTTGTAAAAAAAATCATAAAACGTTCTTCAAATTTTTTGAATTTGCATTCTCAGCAATTGTAGCCCCGGTAAACGATGAAAAAAACATTTAAGCGATTAACTTTTTTTCTACTTAATAAATTCAAGATTTGAAGCCATAATTATTCTCATGGCAAATATCCACATTACGCTGAAAACCGCACGTAAATCGGTTCAGCCGTTTTTCAGTTTTTTTGAGGACATGACATATACGAACATTCCCTTTTATATGTATGGATATTGATTCAATATTCTTAATCGTACAAAATAGCTTATCTTAGCCATTTGAATAAATAAATTGTTGACAGCAAAAAGATAAAACACGTTTTTCTAATAACGCGTATCTCAAAGAAAATGTCCATTCCTTTGAATATAGTATGTCAGTAGGTGGTCAAGTACAGTAGTTAACATTTTTTTGTATAAAACATCTAAAATTCATATATACCTCAAAAACAAAATATTTGGTAAAAAAACACCAAAGTTTCACACAAAACTACTGAATCATAAAGTTTTTATTGTCTTTTTTAATGTTATAATTTTGTGACTTGCGTTATATTCAAATTACGGCAACGATATATTAAATACTAACCTACGTTTTAAATTAAGTTTTTAATGTAAATACTCGGTACACTTCTTTAATTTACCAATTAGCGCTTTTGTCTTCTAACAGTCATTTTTAGAAAAGCACATATTTATATTTAACTAAAAATATTAACCAATTGTTTTTCATCTTCAACTGCGCAATAGCGATCGATGATTAATGAAATAATAAAATTGACAAGAAGTTTTACTGATATTTTTAATGACGACAGGCTGAACAATTTGCCGTTTGTAATAAAATATGTATAAAGTAATTTAATTATTCAACAAACCATCAACATAAATTAATTGTTATATTACCGCCGATAAGTGCTTCAAAAATAATTTTACCGTCGATTGATAAAACGCGTTTGTGAAAGCGACAGTAGGTATTCCGATGCTATGTATCCTATAAATACTGTGAAGGATAAAATAAGAACCACAATAAAAAATAAAATAAATCTTGTTCGCTCATATCATGTCTAGAATCGTGAATATTTCGTATTTTTATGAGAATATATAATAGTAATGTATAAATACATAACAAACAAACATGGAAAGGATTGAAAATGTTCAACGAAAAATTTTTAAATACCTAGATTATAAAAACTATAAAACGCTTTGCACTTACAGCCAATCTGCTAAACTAAACGCATCTTTTACATTTGAAAATAGACGCACTTTATCTAAATTATGCTATTTCCATAAATTATTAAATAATAAAGTAGACTCCTTTAACCTGCTCTCCAAAATTAATCTTTATGTCCTCTTTCGCTTGAAAAAAAAAAGTATTTATTCCATCTGTCAGTCTGTATTACTAATTACGCACAACATTCTTTCCTCTATCGGTTTTGCTCTAACTATAATCTATTGATATATTTAACACACCCCTTAATTTATTTAAAAATAAATTAAGACTCGTTCTCTCTGGCTGCGACACGATCCCACTTGCTATTTAATGATGCTCACACTTACACACACCTGAACACTTACTCCCACACAAATACACACAAACACACAAACACACCTCTACCTTTACTCTCATACAAATACACATAAACACACCCTTTTGTTGTACCACAATTTAATATGTATGATTATCATTTAGAAACTTTGCTGGTCTATCTTTAAACCGTATTTTTTTATGTAATTTTATAATTATCCGCTGTTTGTTCGTGTAAAATAAATAAATTAAAAATTGTCATTATAAACAATTTTAATTATTTGAATTACAGTTTTCAAATATAAATTAACAGGTAGTTTTTGATATTTCTTTGACTTGAATCTAAAAAGGCCAATGTCAGATTTAATATTTTTCTTGCCTTCGTTTTGCAGAGGGTCGATGACAATGAAAAAAAAATATTCATCTGTTTTCTTTCTACATACTATACGTTTAAGTAGTAATGTTTTTTTTATTAAAATTCGTTATCAAAAAAGTTAGAGTTCATAAAAACGGAAAAAAATAGCTCTTCTGTAATATTGCGATTTACGACATTGGCCCTTTTAAACCTAAGCCATAGACTAAACCTTGCCTTATATCTAAAGGTTTAGTAACATAGGAGAATTTATTAAGATTATGTAGAAATAAATTTGATCATTTTTTACAATGTTTTGAGTTTGTCCAAATGTTTGTAAATAAAAGACTAGATTTCATTCCCCAAGGAGTAATTAAGATTGACAAATTAAAACAGGGTTGGAAAACATTTTGGAGAACGGAATATAGAAGTCTAGGCATTTACAAGGCTTATGACCTGTCATTGGCTGGTTTAAGTGTCAACTTTACACATTGTGTAAATTCACCATCTTGCCTATGTTTAAACATCCATATTTCTTCAATTTTTTCATTTGTTGATTTTAGTGAAGTCAAAGAGCTGAAACCTTTATTGTTGTGAAAAGATTCATCTTATTGAATTATTTAACATGTTAGGTAATGGCTGAAAACAGTTTTTAATTTTTAAACTTCTTGGACCAGTTGCTTTTATTACCAAATTTTAAGTTCATCCAAATGTACGTAGACAATAGACTGAATTCCACCCCCTAGAAAGTCATTAAGATTAACGAATTATCCATATTTCTGAATTGAAATATGGATGTTCAAACATAAGTATAACGGTGAATGTTACACAGAACGTCAAGTGGCCACTTAAACCAGCCAATGAGAGGTCAAAGGCGCTGTTTATCCTTAGACGTCCATATACCCTTTTCTAAAACATTTTCCATCCCTGCGTTAATTTGTGTTTTTTTTTTTACTAAGTTTGATAACCATTCCTTTAAAGGTAGTATTTTTTTAATACTTTTAAATAACACTACACATGCATTTATTGAGTACAAAGACACAGCTAATAGTGACACAACCAGGAACGACCCATGTCTGTAAACTTGCCCCGACTCACTAGAAAATCCGTGTTGAGTCTGGGCAATTTTTAAAAATTTACTTGAAAGATGTCATTTGAACCAAAATTTCCAATATTACTATAGCATGTAAGTGAAGCTCAGAATTGTATTTCCCATCATTTTGTCAAAAAATTAAAACAAGTTTATGTTATTGATATAATGGCTACTTAATAATCTACTTTTTAGTAGCCTATATACTAATTAAAAAATATTTTTGAATCTCAAAATAATGCAGCTATTGAAATTATATTACTCTTATAAATAGTTCTTGTAATTAATGATTTGACAATTATTAAATATAAAATAATTTCCTTTACATTTTTTTAGCTAAGGTAGACTCATCTTTTGTAAATTTTGTCGTTAACGCCTTTTCTATAATTGAGTTTGCTCGTCAACACTTTATAAAATATTCAATAAATAGTATTTTTTGGAAAGTAAAAAAAGTGTAGCAATTAACGCAATGGGTAAAATTCACTATATAAAAAACTACCTTCACAATAAACATTCTTATTGAGAATCTTTTGAATGCGTGCCGTTTACAGCGGTTGACTGGAATTCATACAATCACCACACATTGTGACACGCTAAATAAGAATTTGAAATGAATCGCAAAATTCATCAGATTAAATTATTAAAATTACGTTCTGGATTTTTTAAGGAAATTACTGCTAGTAATTATATTATTACTTAAAAAAAGTTAAATTGATTTATTTATTTATGGACTTATTCAGTTTAATTGACAAAGTTCTTAATATTTTTCTTTTACTAGTACGCTTAAAATAAAATTTAACTAAAAAACTTAAGCTGAGGCAAAAAAAAGCCATTCCGGAAGGAAGCTATCCGGTGTCAGAGAAATGTTAAAAATAGGTATTGAAACACAGTTTTTCTGTCACTTCCTCGCAGATGCCTCCCCGATGTTGTGCAAAAAAGACAACAGCACGCTGGACTATTTATGCTTATCTTAAATCGACAAAATCATTGTTTCGCTGTCCTGTTTTCCGCACCCTAAAATTAATTGGATTATATTTTTTTTGAGAAAGAGTATCAAAATAATATTTTCTGTCTCGGAAAACTTTCCGTTTTTCAAAATTATTTATCATATTTATGTACCTTACGTTCGAAGACGGCAGATAAAACTCAGGTCTTTTTTGGGTTTTTTTGGAACGCGTTTCCTCCTAAGTATCACTCGTGTTTCAATTCTACAGTAAAAAAAACAAAAAAATCTTAAAAGAAACAAATAAAAAATTTTGTATTTTGAAAGTAACATTTTGTTTAAAAACAACACGAAAAAAATAAATATGGTAGTAGAAAATTTGAAATGTGATCAATTTGGAATATTATTTTTGGACTCTTAATAGAAGTTTTGGATTGCAGTTAAACGTTAGTACTGTCATTCAATCTAAGAAAACATTTAAAAATGAAATTTTGGGTAGCACTAAACTTCCTCATTTGAAAGCCGCTCAAAGTCAAATTGCTGTAAATCGTTTAAATTACACCCCCAACTTTTTTTGCTTTACGCTATTACTTCCTCACCTATAAAATAAGGTTAGAATACAGCCCACCATTTATGGCCGTCCCTTACGCACATGAAGCTCTAAGGGTAGATTCGTCCCTCTCTTCTGTCGCAATCCCATTCCCGAGTGACAAAAATCAATAGCACGAGACTCACGTTCGTCGAGTTGTAATGTCACGTCCTAAAGTGACACCAATAATGCCCAATGCAGTTAAATGACATAATATTGTTTTCAAAATTAAAATAACAGCGACAACCAAGTAAAAAATACAACGCTGAATAAAATATGTAGGGTAAAAAATACAGCTATCGGCACATTAAAAGATATTTAGTAAGTAAGTACTAAATTTTATATGTTTTCGGTATTTGAACAACAAAAACAATTTTTTGTCAAAAACAGTTTAAACGATTTGCGTGAATATTTATGCTCAGATGACGATTTCTATAGAAAACTTAAAAATAATATCGGCACCAAATGCCAATTAACTAACTCACTGTATTATTTTGCTAAATTTAAACAAAAGTTATTAAATATTATTTTGTTACAATAAAGATAAAATATATTTATAAAATAAATACTAACAACAAGATTTTAAATTCTGATTTAGAAGATCACAACCAGCATCATCGGAATCTAAATTTGCACAGCAGTAGGCAATAAAACTCTCCATAATATAACTCTGCCGGTAGACCACATGCATTAAAACGTGTATTTATGAGTTAAATAACTTAATATTAAAATTAAAAAGTGCCGAAAAACTGGGTAGTGCCGGTGAATTAAATACTTTAGCCTACAATGATAGTTACAAATTTTATTTGTGTATCTAATTTTATAAAAATTGTGTTTTGATAAAAAAAAAATTTTACTGCTAAGCAAAATACGTAATAATCATTTCACAAATTTTCACGATACATTTCATTCGGTGTATATTGTATATTGATACATCTTTGGCATTACACAATCTAAAATTTATTAAGCTTATAAGGATTAGAAAAATAAATATGAACGTTAAGATATTATTTAGGTTCTCCCTTCCCGAAACTAATATACGTGGGTAAATCGCAGTGAAATTGCATAAAAACAGATCAGAGACAAAACTTTTAAATATCTTATATTTGAAAACAAGAATTTCTAAAATGCAATTACTAAAAGACACATAGTAACTCTCCAAGTAAACATGCTGAACAAATACAATAATGAATTATTTATACATATTTATATAAGCATTTTTATATTATTTTTATGTTACATACTACAAGAAGCCCTAATTATTTGTAATAAGGACATAAATTCTACAAGAAAAGATTTGATTGTAGATTTATTTATATGGCTTAAATAAAATTTGTTCGGGTATTACAACGTGACCTGCCCACATACGGGTAGAAATTTGCAGCTGCAGTTTAAAGTATTTTGGGTCCCGAGAGGCGAGAAAGGAGGCTCGGCTCTATCATCGCTAAATATTTCATACTACGGCCTCCATTTGATCTGCTTTTCTCATAATAACTACTTATGTAGTACTTGCTTTGTTGGAATAGTAAAAATATTTTCATTTTATTTTTGTTATATATTAAAATACCTACGTAAATATTCAAATATTCCCACCAAATATATCGCTTACTAAAAACAGTTTTACGGTATACACAATGTGAAAGTAAATTATGGTAAAAAAATGAGAACAGTTTCAGACATTTTCGATTTAATCATTTGTAGCAATTTTTAAAAAACATTATTTTGAGTCAAAGTCAAAACAAATTTTTGTAGGCGAGAACTGGGTTCGACCCCCTTAAAAGTTATTAATATAAATATGTTTCAGCGGTAAGTTACATAGTGTGTAAAGTGGTCACATAAACCAGCCAATGGCAGGTTATAAGCCCTATAAATGCCTAGACTTCTGTATCCCCTACCATAAAATGTTCTTTATCTCTGTTGTTATATGTATACATTTATTTTTCTTTAAATATTATGATGTCTTCTACCATCGGCTTCGCTCAGGTGGTTTAAGGAAAAATTTAGTTGATACATTCGTTTTGTATCTATTGCTGATTCTTCTACTATCGCTAAATAAAAAATAGGACGGTCCGATAGTATGGAGGATGTGGTATCGTCAGTTTAAATAAATATTAATTATTTTTAACACTAAGCATTTTCCCGAGTGATATGAAGGATTGAAACTAAGCTATGTAACTCGTCAGCTCTCCGGTTATCCCTACGCAAAAAAATCACGTCGATTGGTCGCTCCGTCGCGACTTTAAACAAGCACAAATAACAGATATACCCAATTTTGCATTTATACTACAAGTATTAGGAAGGATGGTTGAATGAAAGATTTGATTATTTATTTATAAATTAGGTACTTATTTTATGTGTCTTAATTTACATATATCTCATACTCACTTTGAAAGTTGCAAAAATTCTTACCCATTAATACTAAATGCACTCTAGTACAAGCATAACTACTACCCATTCTAGATTACGCTGATGTTTCCATGACTGATTTCAGCTGTGAGCAACTGGATAAACTTGAACGACTTCAGAATACATGCATAAAGTATATTTTTGATCTTAGGAAATATGACCACATTTCTGATTATCGTAGGCAACTGAAATGGCTCAAAATTAGACAGCGGAGAGACTATCACTTCTGTTTAATGTACTTTATAGTCTTAACGCTCTTTTATACCTGCGTGAAAAATTTGAACGCTTATCAGTTCATGGTTTACCTCTTCGTTCTAATTCTCAAAGAACTCTCTTAAAACCCATCCACAATTTCTTTTTCTTCTCTAACTCATATAGTGTCCATGCCGCTCGACCGTGGAATCATCTGCCATTCACCATCAAAGATGTTACTACAGTATCTCTGTTTAAATCACGTCTAAAAAAAACATCTTCTTTCTCTTCCTTAATCTCTCCGCTTTTCCTCTTTCCTATTTTTTCCCTTTTCCCATTGAGTAATGGTATTATTTTGAAATAATTTATCCAAAAATCCATTTATTTATATTTTTAAAAATCTTAAGTTTTTTATAATCTTTTTTTTTATTGAATATATTCTTAACTTGAATTATAAAAATAAAACTTTTATTTTATTGGTTAGAAGAAATTTCAATTTGGCAATAAGCCCGCCAATGTAATATTAACATAACACACAAAAACTTAAATAAATAATATATATATGTATATTATACCTGTATCCATAATTTATACTAATAATAGCGTAATTTAATCGAGTTTGCTTGGTAGATTGGACCGGGATTAGAACCCCTCTCTATCACAATCTGATTTCCATTTTAAATAATTGTCATATGTACAATAAGTTATAAAGGCCCCAAATTTGAAATATGGTATATAACATAATGCAAAAATAAGAGACAGTTAACAAACGTAACAATCAATTAAACGTAGTTATGCAGAAAGCAGCCAGTCCACAATTTTGAAAAAATGAGATATTGGTGTTATCGGGCGCAGTAAGGTCAATTCTATGTTCTGCTAAAAACAGCTAGACCGTTTTTAAACAAAAAACTGTATTAATCACCTTCTGAAAATGATGCCGATCACAAAAACGGCATTTCTCAATTTGCATAAAACACCCACAGCACTAGCAAAATCTTAGGGTACTTGAAAAATCATTAAAGCTGGTCAAATACACAATTAGATTATTGTTTGTATTATTAAAAAAACTAATGATTATCATTTGTCAGAGTCAAAAACATTCAAAATGTGGTGTAGATTTGATTAGTTATCCTTTTCACAAAAGTGCTATTATCTCAGTTTCACTTTTCTATGTCTGGCTGCTTTCTGCATAACAACGTTCAATTAAACCTTGAAAAATAATGACAAAATACATTATCCAACATTAATAAAGTTGTTAAGCAAAAGTGTAAAAAGAAAAATGTTTTAGGGTTTTGTGATTTTGTCACGCTATCAAACAAAATACCGACAATGTTACTGGCTGATGTTTGTTATCATCTTATGAAACAATAATTAACACGGAGGCTTCCTAACTACAGCAATTAGTTGCTAGTTTTCTGCTTTGTACTGTAGTCAGTGGTACAAAATTCACACAATTTTAGGCAGATCGGACAAGTTTTAAGATAAGAGGCAAAACTTCTACGATAATTGGTTCAGGAAGTGACCACAGCGGGGAATAGAAGGGTTACCCTTAGTCCTCTGTGCATAGAACCCTTAGGAAACTGCCCTTTATACCAATAATGTAGGAGCTACGAAAGCTAATCACAAAATTATTAAACAGCCTCTTGTACCATGATTAGAATCGTCTGCAATATTGAAACTTCCATTAAACCTTCTAGTTCACAAACTACTTAATTTAATTACTACCAGAAAACTGTTTTCACAAGGAAATGGCTTTTTGAAGTTATTTTTAAAAATTAATATTTAAAACACTAATTTGACATTCCACTCTTTATGTTTATTTATTTTATTTTATTTTATTTTATTTCATTTGGGATTTTTACAGCTATTACATAAACAAAATAATAAGAAAAATCTTAACAATACTAAAGCCAATTAAAAAAATCCACTGTAAATATAATGACACATAATATATAAGAAAAGAAGTTTAGTAATTGTATTTGTGTGACGTTTGTATTCATGTGAATGTGAATGTGTGTATGCGTGAATGAATGAGGGAGAGGATACATGTGCGTGTGGGAATGAATGAGAGAGAGGGTGCGTGTGTGTGGGTGCGTAAGTATGAAAAAAAATAATTGTTTAAAACTTGTAAATTGTATTAAAAATGGTACAATAAAGAGCTTAGTAAAAAGTTAGAAACCTTTTTGTTAAAATTCAAATGAAGAAATGATATAATTGTATTTTTTTTTTATAGTATGTTAAATTTCAAAACCGTATTCTAAAAAAAAAAAGCATTTTATTTAAATATTTAACTGATACACATCGAATGGATAATGTGCGACGAGTCCTATACAATACAGTAGGTAACCACAAAATGCAGTAAATACGAAATAATGACAACAATTAAATAAGGTTTGACAATACGCGAACGTTGATTCAAAACGAACACAAAAATGCATATTATATGCACCTACATAATATATAAATAAGAATAAAATATAAGTTTAATAGAAATGATTCGGATTATAAAAATCAGGTGTCACAAACAGTTGGCCCGCAGTACGGGGATACATAATTATATTAAAAGATCTTCTCACTATGAATACGAGTACACGAAAAAGAAAAACATAGGATATATAAAGAAAAAACACAAAACAATAATACATTCATACTCATTAAAATTTAATGTTGTTTTTACACGAGTTCAAAATATTTCTTTAGATTAACTTTAAATTTATTTATTGGTATATTATTTTTAATAGTTTTTAGTTCATTAGGAAGATCATTATAATTTTTTACATCTTTAAAGACAAAGCTATTTTGACCATGACTTGTATAGAATTTAGGAATTTTAATATTATATTATATTGATATCTGAGTGACGTATTAATTTAAAATTCTTTTATTTTTCTTTTTATATATTTGTATTAAAAAAAATATTTTTAACATATTACAACAGAGATGAAGAACATTTAAGAGAAGGTAATATAGAAGTCTAGGCATCTACAGGGCTTATGACCTGTCAATGGCTGGTTTAAGTAGCCACATTACACACTGTGTAACATTCACCATTCTGCCTATATTTGAACATCTATATTCCTTCAATTCTTTCATCTGTTGATGTTTGTGAAGTTAAAGAGCTGAAACCTTTATTTATGCGGGTGAGATTCATCTAATTGAATTATTTCACCTACATACTAGGCAACGCCTGAAAATATTATTTTTTCAATTTCTATACTTCTTCATGGACCAGGTAATTTATCAACAATATTTTGAGTTTGTCCAAATTTTTGTAGACAAGGACTGGATTCAACTCCCTAGGGAGCTGTTTATATTAACATATCAACCATATCAATCATATCCCTGGGGAGCTGTTTATATATGTTTACACATGTATAAAATATTGTTTAGAATTTATTTTATTAAGAGTGTCTATTGTATGAACCTTAAATATTTTATATAGACTTGCCGTATTAAATGTTGACGGTTTCTTTAAAATTACTTTAATAATTAATCTTTGTACTATTTTAAGAGGGTTTAATATTTTAGCATATGCACCACCCCATTCTTCAATACCATATTGTAACAAAGATTGTACAATTGAGTAATAAGCCATTTTTAAATTATTGGTTTTTAAAATATTCCTTAATCTAATAAATGTGTATTTACATTTTCTTATTCGTTTAACTAGTTCACTGATATATATATATGCTAAGAATACGCAATACTTTAATTTAAATTATATCTTAATCATTCCATGTCCGTTCCCTAGTTGAAGCACATGGTGTCCACAAAGATCTTCCCTTGTATCCTCTTAAGTCAGGTTCGGGTCCCGTAGTTCTAACATGAACTGTCGGCAAACAGTCAGCAGCGGACGTCCAGGACGTCGAGAATCTGATGTCTTGTAAAGTAAGCAAGGCAGGTTGAGGCTCTCAGAAGGCGTCCGCAGTACATGGGCTAAGCCAACCGTATAGCCCCCGCTTGATAACTGCTGTTACCGCAGTTTTAATTAGAATAAAAACAAAAACGTTATTTCGACCTTATCATAAAATATGCAGCTAATGATCGCGCCATGTACAGAACAAAACCAAATAGTTTATTTGTATTTAATGAGAGTATCAAATAATAATAATAGTGAGATGGGCGTCAGCATAATTTCTCGTATAATACTAATAGCTTTCAACTCACAAAACGATTAAATCTATTTTGATTTTGACGGAATGTTAATTTCGATTTGTGGGCAATGTGTTGTTTTTCTAAGAGCACTCACATATTGTAATATTCTATGAGATGGCAATCAGTCATTTATTTATTCATTACGTAACGCATAACGCGTGTATTTTTAATGGCATTTACAAAAAATATGAAGACAAAAATAAATTGAAAATTTTTTGATTCGTAAAAAAACATAAAATGAAAAAAGTATAAAAGGCAAAAAATGTTTAGGTAGGTATTTTAAATCAAATAATAAATAATAAGGATCTTCAAAGAAGACCTGCAGAAGTTCTTGGTAAAAAAGTCTACGATGTATGCAAGAAAAGCGATTTGCTTATGAATGTTGATAAATCGATGGTTTTTGGAATGAAAATATAACTAAATGCGAGATCGGTGTGAACGAAGATATTCTGAATCAGGTAGAAAAATTTTTGTATCTGGGAAGTATGTTTACTAGGGATAGAAATACCCAGAGAGATATTGAAAGGAGGGTGAGTGCCGGGAACTGAGTGAACGGTGCACTGAAATCTACTTGGCAAACAAATGTTTATCGCAGGAGGCTAAACTTGCAGTTCACAACGGAGTTCTAGTGCCAACTCTAATGTATGGGAGCGAAGTATGGAATTTGAAAAATGTTGATGAAAGTAGGTTAAATGCTGTCGAAATGCGATCTCTCAGGCGAATATGTGGTAAAACGATGTATGAAAGGTGCAAAATTGTCGAGATCCGTGAACTTTGTAATATGCATCATCGACAGAATCAAGAAAAAGGTTCTGCGTTGGTTTGGACATGTAGAACGAATGGACAGCGAAAGAACGGCTAAAGGGATCGACGATGCAAATGTTGATGGATCCAGAAAACGAAGAAGACCGAGAAAGACATGGCACGATCAAGTCCATCAAATACTTGAAGATGGACATGTCAAAAGTAGGAATAATCGGCGTGCGTGCATAGGGAAAATGTATGAATGTAGAGGAAGCAAGGTATGTATGCAAAGCTAGAGTGATATGGCGTTCTATCTTCTCTGCCTACCCCTACGGGGAAACGGCGTGATGGTTTATTTGTTTGGTTTTGATATTTTAAATATATAAACGAAGTAAAAATTGTTTTTAAAGTGATATGAATTTTCAGTTTTTTTTTTATATGCATTATGTGCCATCTTATTATGAAATGTTTATTTCTATTCTTCACCTAATAGTGCATGGGGCACTTGATTGGTATACCAACATCAGGGCTTTTGATATTTTTTGTTACATAAAGAGCTTTAAGCTTCAGGTGCCAATAGAGGGGCTATGAAATATTTTTAATAGTAAAAACATCTTTTATATAAATATTTTATGTGGACCATGTCGGAAGTCGCACCAAAGACCTCTTGCATGGTAGATTAATGAGCCTAGCATTTGTCATGAGATGACAGTTTTTTTTAATCAAAAGTTGAGATGAAATAAATGGGTTGAAAATGGGTAAATCAACTTTATTGATTTTGACAAAAACCTTTTAGTTCAATATAGATACAAGTTATGGTGGTAATGGATAAAATATAATTCATGAATTAGTAAAAAATTAAATGTCGGCCTCCGTGGTAAAACGGTTAAGACACTTACTTGCCTTCCATACGGAGGGCCCCGGGTTCGATACCCGGTGAGATCACAATTAAATGTGTTTTTTCTCAATAACTGAAATTAGGTCTCTTGGTTGTGATGCAATATAAACAAAAACAAAATATACACAATATTTCATGGCTTCGTGCGATTGACTCTTAAAATATTTTCTCTTCATTGAGTATAATGATTTAGTGCTCAATGTACAAGAAAGTGCGAATAAAAGTAGAAAAGATAAAAAAACAGTTCATTATAATTAATTATAACAATCATTTTTAATGTATTTAGCTGGTATGCGCGGGTAAATATTTTTGAAATCTCCCGCCACGGGGTTCGCGGAGGGGGCATAACTGGACGGCCGTAATCTCATTTGCTAGCGCTTAACAGCTGATCGGATCACGTGATGGCTTCAAAGTCACGTGTCCCGGATAGCAGTCAACGGCTGGTGTACAATGATAAAGCACTCGTCCCGTGCTTTAATCCAAATGGCCAGGGAAATATTTTGCTACGTATTTATTCAGATGTAATCATTAATAATTTATTACGCGATGAAAAATATTTTTTGTTTGCAGCACGATTACAGGTTAACTTTTTTTTTTTTATTCATGGAAAAATCGAAGTTACGACATTTACATGGCCTGTGGTTTGTCAATAACAATCAAAAATATGTACAGCCTTGGCCAAATATATTAGGCACCCCTATTTTTTTTATTTTTTTATTATTCAGTGGAATTTAAAAAATAATAACAAGTGTAATATTAAACTGGTATATTTACAGACAACATTTAATATTTTGTGCACAATCTTTTCACCTGTATAACGGCACACACTCCTTTTCCCATACTGCCTACTATTTTTTGGCAAACGTCTTGTCCTATTTTCTCCCATTCTTAAAAAAATATTTTTTTAAAATCTTGTTTCGATTTTGCATTTCTTTGGCTAACCTTTATTTTTGATATTGACCACAAATGTTCAGTGTGATTTAAGTCCGGTGACTAAGCAGGCCAACTAGTAAGTTTAATTCCCTTTTTTTTAACCACTCCATACTTTTTTTTGAAGTGTGGCATAGAGCGTTGTCTTGCTGCAACAAAACATTCTTTTGGGACTTAATATCGAATAATTTTCGCATGGAGGGTTCCAAAACATCATCCAGCATGGTAGTATAGGTGTCGGAATTGTATATGTATGTATATATAGCACATCCATATATATAGCAGATCCAATAAAATAGAGGCATAACTCAAAACTTCAGTATTTCCCGGAGAGTCTAAAAACTAAATAAATACGTTATGTTGAAACCATGTATTTTTCATTGAGTTTTTTATCTTTTTACCTTTGAAAGCAATGCACACGTGTCATAATGGTATATTTTTTTAAAAAAGATCTTAATTGTCGAAAAAAAATAAAAATTAATATGACTCTGTTAGAGAACGGCGGCGCTCAAAAGAGGGTGTACAGTAGAGTGGGCCGATGATGTATGATTTTTTTATATTTTTTTAGACATCAAATTGAAAGATGTCTAAAAAGTAGCATTTTGGATTTCATTGAACGTAAATACTATTTAAAAAAATATTCCGTACTACTTTTGGCCCTCAACCGAGGTTTTAAGCTTATAACTGACTGAATATTTTGTTTATTATAAATTTTGATAAATAAAAAAATCGTTAGTAAAGATATAATTTAATCACATTTTAAATTCGAATACGTTTGAAACTACCGAAATACAAAAAAAATACTCTCCGCGGAACTCATCCCGTTGAACGCCTGGCTAATATTGACGAAAGCAATGGCTCATTAAAACAATGCTCCCCATTTATTAGAAAACAAAGTGCAACTCACGCCATTAGATGCTTATTTAATAAAATTTAATGCAAATAATAAAATTTAATTTGACTTATTTTCTTATTTAAATACGAAATGACAGCTAGTTTAGTGCAAAAAATTGACTTTTTCGAAAATTTCAAGCTCTAGTTGACGGCCAAAAGTAGTATAAAATATTTAAAAATATATTTTTTGCATTCCGAGTTGCGTCGTCTCTGTTGCACGATTCAAATTCGAATTAGAGCAGGGCTGTTAAAGTTTTTATAGTTATAATTGTTAGCATTATAAATAATAAATAACATTATGAACTGTAAGCATTCAAGATGTCAAACGTTAGAGAAGCAGGTTTGATCGTTTATTTTTATTCGATTTTGTTCGATTTACAAATTAATACGGTATTTTTAGATTTATAAATTGATAGAAATAAAAAAAAAACTTATCAAGGTGTAACAATGGAGAGTTATGGGAAACACTTCGCAATTAAAATAGGTGGGTACATTAACATTCAATCAATTTTTGAAATTCCAAATAAGCAATATAAAAAAAAAATCCCCTTTAAAGCAATTAAAATAAATCCAATTTTCACTCATGAGTTATGAGTCATTACTAATACCCAGACGGTTTGTCATATTTACACATAAAATATTGTTCCTAATCTAATAAATTTAAATTGAATTTATTTTAATTGCATTAAACGCGGATTTTTTTTATACTTGCTTATTCGGGATTTCCAAAATTATTTGTTTATTGATGTACCCACCCTTTTTAATTGTGAGGTGTTTTCCGTAACTCTCTATTTTTATTCTATAATTGGGTGTTTTTTGTTCCTAATAATTCGTAAATTTAAAAATATTGTATTAATTTGTTAATCGAACAAAAATAAACGATCACTTCTTCTCTAACGTTTGACATCTCATAAGTCATCAGTTATAAAAATGCTTACAGTTATTTAATTATAGAAACTTTTGACAGTTAATTGTATTTATATTTAAGTCTGATAGTTAATATGAAATTCTCCCAACCGTCCTTAAAAACATTTAACAACCACTGGCGGACATTACACGTGACACGTGTATGACAAAGACGAAGCTCTACAAAGCCAAACATAGCCGAAGGTCTCTTTCTACATGCCGACGTACAATTTATATTGCCGGGTACTGTAAATATGTTATACGGCCAAGTGGGTAAATAGTAGTACAGAAATGTATTTTTTTGCATATAAAGGTTAATTGAATAATTTATTCTGTACACTTAACGAAAATTTGCTAGTTAAAAGTTACTACTCTATTTTATTGGATGTGCGATATGACTGAGAATTGAAGGATCATTCTTTTAAATTCAATAGTGAATAATTGTGTCAAAAATGACAATTGGGTTAAAAACCTAACTGTGATCCCGTAATAGTGTTGTAAACTTTCAGGATACGGTCTGAAAAATGATATATTTGGTAAATAATACGAACTCATATATTTATTTTTCGGTAAAAGTAAAAATAAAGCTAGACTGCTCTATAACCAGAACCACAGATTAGAGATTTTAAATTTTTTCATTTATTTAATAAATATAATTTAACATTTTTACAGTTTTCAAATTATCATATTTTTACTAAAACTAAAATCCCACCAAGCCACTTTCTGTAGCTTTAAAAATCCAAAAATGGTGATCTAGAACAGACTGAAGAAGTATCGGGAGGCTCCAGGCAAGGTAGTGTGATGACATAAGATGGATGGCATAAAATGGTTGGATGTGGTTCGCTCAAGATAGGGAGATGTGGTGGGGTAAGGTCTATGTTCTCCATTGGACATGAAAGGGCTGACGATGATTTTTTTAAAATGCTACCCTTTTTCAAACAAAAAAGAGACCATCACGCCGTGTCTCTTTAGCGGAAAGCAGAGTGAATAAAACAGCATATCACTCTGTATTTGCATATATACCTCGCTTCTTTTACGTTCATAGATCGTTTCATGAACGTGGGCCAACTATTCCGACTTTTGATATGTCCATCTTCAAGTGTTTGTTGAATTCGCCACATCATTTGTTGGATTAGCCGAGACGTGCCATGTCTTTTTCGCTCGCCACAATTTCTGCATCCACCAACATTCACCATTTTTGACAGGTTATAAATGACCGACTGTTACAAAATAGGAATCATATTTCGGTTAGACTCGGATCTCCGTTCCGTAACTCCGCGACTCTACCACGGAATCGCTAACCAGTCATATCTTGATTGACATAAATACACATTCCTATTCATTCTAATTATGTAAGAATATATCGTAATGACAAGTTGTTAGAATCTAAAGGGATAAATAACTCCCCATTCCTTAGTCGAAAATACGATTGTAATAATACAGCCTCCTAGCGGATCAATTTAAAACTATTCAATTTGTATGCTAAGCAGCCTGTTGACCTGTCTATCGAAAGTTTCCCAGTGTCCATAGACCGAGCTTTGATTAACTTCATCTGGTATTGAACGGAGGTAGGTACCTATAGCTTAAAGCTACCCCTATTTGTGTGGAGCGGTTTTTATTTAATGAAAATTGTTAGGTGAGTTTGAAATACGATCCCCGGCGGGAGTCATGGAATATTTTATACGGAAAAGGTTGCATGTTTATTTCGTAAAATACGTAAGCGTCTTTTCCGATTATGCAGTTTTAATGACGTCGTTAATATTTACGTAATTTTTAAAGTCTGCCATGTTTTCATAGAGCATTGGAATTGATATATTTATTTATGTAAAGACCAAACTTTTTGCACTCGAGTACCATTACTTTTGATTTAAGTGTGTCAATTTGTTAAGTTTTTTCTTCTTCTCCTTTATACACCAAATGATGCGCGAGACTCTGTATTGGTATACAGATTGTAAGTTTAAAATAATTTATTATATGCCAGGAAATTACGCTTCTGATGCCAGTCTGGAGATAAAAGTAATTCAATGGAAAAACACCTATTAATTAAATATTGCGTATCAACCATATCGAAAATCGATCCCGAAAATATGTGTGCAGATAAAACGCGCCTTCCATCGTGGGTTGGACAATATTTTGTTTTTTAAGATTTGTAAATTATTAAAAGATTTATAAAATCTATTTACCCAGTTATTTTTTTTATTGTTTGATGATTAGGAACGAATTCCTGGTGAGATTGGGTATTCAGTGATGTAATAAACAACTGTAAACGGTCCCTTGGCCTATAATCATGCAAAAATAACCCTAAACGCATATAACTGAATTAATTAATTATTTATTTGTAATTATTTATTCATTTATTATTTATTATATTTACCTTTTTTTCTAGATTGTTATTCTATGTCATTATAATTTGATCTATTTAATTTTACGATCTATTTTTATTGTTATTTATTGTGGCTTGACACGGGCATAGCCTAAAAAAGCCTTAATAAGTTCATAAATATTTAATTTTGTAATTTTGAATGAATAAATAAATAAATTTTACTAACCGATTAGTACGTGTGAGAATGTGGTGTTTATCGCCTTTAACAGTAGTTATTTAGGTCTCGAGTTAAAATTTTTGCAAGGTTCAATTTTTTTCCTTTATTTATTTATTTTTAATTTTTTTAATTTTTTGATGTCGATCAACTTACCTGTGTGTTTTTTATGACGAAATTGAAAATATTTTTTTTTCTATTTTATTATACGAATCTGAATCACGTTGATGTACGTTTTATTTAAATGTTCTAGAGGGTTATTTGGATTAGATTTCTACTATCTACATGCCAAAAACAAAGCCGATATACCCTCTGTCACGCGTCATTATGGAAGAACAGGTACCTTACACGTGTCACATAAAGGAATATAACCGAATAGTTACTCGGCTGTAAACCAAATTGTTGTTTGTATGTAAATTATTTAAAAATATACAAATATTTTCTTTACGATTAAGTTGGTTATCCATCACTGTAGATTACAAATAAGGTCCGAAATCGATTTCTACTTGAATATAACTAATTTTAACACAGCATAACTTTGTCTTGGAACATAATATTCTGGTACAGAGGTCTTTTAAATGAGTTGTACCTGCTTTCCTTCGTAAAAAATACAAATAAAAATAAGCAGTGTTTTGAAATTACTTAAATAATTGACTAAAAAACGAACATTTTAATTATGTTGTTGGTAGTGTAGACGATAAAACTGATTCTATTTTTGACGACTTTTTTTTACTAAGCATTTTGAAAATGTCAATAAATAATGCGATTGTTAATTTAGGTTAGTAAAAACCAAGAAATAAATTGAATAATTTATGCAATTTAACAAGAAAGGTGTAAAATATTTTTATTATTGATTATATTATGGCATTTTTATTTCAACCGAAATAAAATACTAAATTTGAAGATGGATGTTTTTGCAGAATAAACATATATTCTGCAATAATGGATGTGTAAAACCACGATCTTGAGTTTTAGCCGAAGTGAGAAATTTGGCAGTCTACAAGAATTGATGTCGTTAATAATAAGGACTTGGAAAGGTCCTTTATTGAAGGATTGGGGGTGATTGGTATTTCAGACTTTAGTTTAATAGATATATTATAGAACGAAATATTATATTCAAGAGCATGATAAATAAACAGTATTCAGGCCATAGGAAATAATGAATTGATAAACTTAATCGACAAAACTTGAACTTTTTAGGAAATATAATAATTTTTATTTTTTAAACTTACAAAGATGAAACTGATAAGTTTATGGAAGTCTTGGCATATTTACAGAGCTTATAATCTATCATCAAATGAGTTTGGTGGTCATTTTACATACTGTGTAACATTCACAGTTCTGTTTTTAGGTATTTGGGTTCCATTTTAATTTGTTCTAGTTATTTGAGTTGTCGATATAAGGCGGGAACTTCTCTGTGTTTTGCGCTTTTCCACATACACAAAGAGAAGTTGGACGATTAATAGCCATAAATAGATCACCCATTTCACTTAAAGAGATATGTTGTGTTCCCGTGGGCACTGTAGACATCGTCGGAGACACCGGATCAGGAGGTCATTTATTCACGGTTATTTACGATATGAAGAAAACATCCCCAAAATGGAAATATTTAAGAATATCTATCATATGAACGCAAATATTATTTATTTTATAAATAATATAAAAAGTTTGGTGTAACGTTATCGTTTAATGTTATTATTATTTCCTGTATTATTTTAACCATTGAAGAGACTTCACGATTTTTTTTGTATATTCTGAACGATAAAAGTACTGTCTAAACCCTGATTTTTAAGGCGGGTCGTAATAAAACATTATTATAGAAACGATTTTGGCTATTTTATCCTTTTATTATACAAACACGTCTATGCTTATATGGGTGGGAGGGAAAGGGTGGTGGAACAATCACATAAGTCAAAATGTCTTACTTTTCAGGAGACAGCTTCTCGTGTCTCAAACATTGTATCAAATCTAACATTGAAAGAATGTCCTTTTTCCGTTTACTTTTAAGAATTAGATTATTGGTAATAATCGGGTATACATAGATAGGCGATAATTCTTAAACGTTATTTCCTTTAAGGCATGGCATAATGGACATTGATAATATTAATATCCTTAATTACGTTATTTGACTTATGTGTTTTGGAACGCGTTTGAACATAGTTGCGTAGTTCATGCTTTTACCAGCCGAGATAGATTAAATGGTACGCAAAAATTTGCCAGTTGATGCCGTCCGTCAATTAATAAATGCGTCTGTAGTATATAGTCGATTATTGTTATGGTATCTACGCAGGTCTACCAATAAATAAAATGACTCACCTACAGTCTGTATTGAATGCTGCAGCAAGACTTATTTTTGGAATCTATAACTTCAGTCACATCACTCCATTACTTCGGGAATTACACTGGCTACGTTTTCCACGGAGGGTGGAATACAAACTCTGTTGGCTTATGTATAAGTCACGGTGCAATTCTACTCTTGAATACTTACGCTTAGATCATCTATATCTACGTGGAAAGAAACAGTTATTATACCTCTACACAAGCAGCGCACTAAATTCGGCGAACGCGTATTTGCGGTCGCAGGCCCTATGGCATGAAATGCTCTCCCAACAGAAGTGCGAAACTGCGAGAGTGAAGTGCCTTCATTATCGAGTGAAGTTTTAAGAAAAAAACCACCCCATTGAATTTTTACCTTGTTTCGAAAAAAAACTCAAAACCCGCTTGTTCTCTAAATCATTTGAATAAATCCGTAGCACGTGATAACAAAGTAAATTGTTTTGCTTAAACTAAAAGTTCAAAATATTAAAATGAAATTTATTTATTTATATTTTCATTTGGTAAAGCGCTTTTGAGGTATTGTATTACGGAAATTGCGTTGTATAAGTTATCTAAAAAAAAATAGTTGAGAAGTTAAAAATAAAAAGTTAACTTATGCGATTGTTCCTCTGGCCCAGACGTCGAAATAAAACTACGGTGAAATAATGGCACACGACATGGAATGCTATTAATGAATTATTTCAAGGTACAATACGAGAAGTATGTCATGATGTAAATTTGAGGGGTTAAGATAGGTTAATAATAAATATCCACTTTATCTACCCTAGTTAGAGCCAGTTTTGTTTTAACATAGTGTAATAGTTACTGGCTTTTAGGATATTTATACACATTGTAGGATTTTCTCCATTGCGTGTAAAAGTCAATATAAATCACTTGGCGGTACAATCGAAACAACCAATCTTTGGGTATAAGGTTCTGAATACATTGATTTGTGTACAATAGAACTTTCTCGAAAACCGCACGAAACTCAGTTTATAAAACACTACGCTGATATTATAATATATTACAAATAAAATATTAATGCAAGGAAATCACATTCAACTCTACTATTCTTAGCACGTAGATTTTAATATAATCCAGTAATACTACTACTCAGTGAGATAATTTTGCGATTGAAATAATAGATTTTTTATAACTAAACCATAAAATAGATTTAGTAATTGGTAGTTTTCGCCAGGACTATTTTTGTTGTTGGACATAAAAAAAACTAAAGTTAACCATGTTTTAATATTCAGTGGAAACAAAAAAATTCTATTAATTAAAAAAAAAGTAACAATGCTGATGAATTTATGTAAAATGTAAAATTATCATTAAAAAAATACAGTAATCAACTTTCTGACCACTCTTAACTCTGCATAATTTCAACGTTATGATTTATTGGCATAAACATTGTTAACACCATGATAGAATTTAAAATTTGTATGATTTATTTTTAATTGAATTAATTTATTGATTATCTTCAGGGTTTTCTCCACCACGTTATGATGCAGAACGAGATTTTATTACAATATTTTGCGTGCTATGAGTTTATTTTGAAACGAATTTTGTTAAACCTATATTATTTTCTATAAAAAAACATATATTCCGTTCTTATGATTTATCCGAATATTTTAATTTTAGGGCCATTTTCAACGAGTTGTAAATAAGTCGCTAATAGGAAATGGGAATCAAGTTAAGGTAGGGTGGGATTTGAACCTCGGACCTCTGATTCGTGAGTCCTCAATACTAGTATCGGATTGCCTCGAAACCACTACCAGATTAATGTAATAGATAATGGATAAACTTAAAATGTAGGTGATAAATTTAATATGTATGTTTATGAATGAACTACAAGCGCCTAGACTCAACATAGATTTTGCAGCGAGTCGGAGCAAGTTCACAGAAATGGGTCGTTCCTGATTATGTCACTATAAACTGTGTCTCTGTGCCCAATAAATGTATGTACAATGTTTATAGAAATAAAATTTTAAAAAAATAACTTTGTAGATTCAAAATTTTTAAAACATTTAGTACTCTAACGAGTTTTGAATATTATTTAATTTCATTACTATGATTTTGTCATGAAATAAATAGAAATATACATCTCGGATGTTTATTTCTCAGAATAAATGATATTTAAACTTCATCAGAACTAATGGGATGAAACTTGAGGCGAACTTGCTGAGCAAATAGAATGCAATCATTTCTGAATTCTCTAAAGGCAGCATTTGAGGAAAAGGCATTTTCCCTCCAACCTATTCCGTCCCTCAATTTGAAGAAATGCAAAGTTAAATATAAATTCTTAAATCCTCGGCAACTATTTTCTCCCTTAGATGAGAAGATCCCTGCAGAATAGAAACAAGTGAAATCCATTTCCCCAGTTAGTGGAACTACGTTTTGCCGTCCATTTCCTTTTTATTCTCATGGCAGTTCCCTTTTCATTAGACCGCGAGTTTATGGCAATTGTGTATTATAGACAGTAAGGAGAAATCACAAAAAAGGGATTTGTTCGATTGAAAACTGTACGGTAATAATTAATACTTTATTATTATTATGTTTGCTATTATAATTTTACTTAATTTGTAATTCAAACGAAATAATTAAGTAATTAAATAAAATTCTTGTTTAATTTTTTTATTCTTCAGATAACATACATTTCCCGGCCGGTTTTACCGCGCTGCCGTGGATAGTCGCGTCACAAAAATGCGCATTATTTTCATAATGGACCGTGCATATGCAAAAAAAAGGAGACCAATGAAGTTATTTAAAATACGTTAGACTCCTACTTCTTATACAAACAAAAATACAATTTTAGGAATTCAAGGTACGAGAAAATAAAAAAATAAAAAGTATGGAAAAAAAATAAATGGAATGTATAAATCTCATATATGTATGCATGTTTCTACTAAAGATGTCAATTTCATGACAATAGTTTTTATAGTAAGTAAAAGCACGTCCAATTAATGAATTCTATGCGTTAAATTTTAATAGCTTCATCGTAAACCCACCATTCATGACTTATGTAACCAATGTTTTAATATTGATAAGATGCACTATTTTATATGTTTAACACGATGCGTATTGTCTGGGACTCTAGTCTTACTCGGTCAAATCGAAATGCCGATTATTTAACTCCTGGAAAATGCTAGTACTCCTTTGGGCTCTTACGCTTAGGGTAGACCAGAGGTTATATCAAAACACTTTTTAATTAGGATGTTACTTTATATCTATAAGTTACAATAGTCATGAACGAAGTTTTTAGTTATGCCTCGTGGCAGGGCTGGGACCGACTCGCATCGGTGAGGTGGCGCACGGGTGCGTACTCGTGTAAACACATGCTGGCCTCCTCGCGTGAACTACCAGACTGTCGCTTGCTTGTCGCTCGTCGCGCGACGTTTGCCTCTCTTATCTTCTGCCCCCACACTCCTATATGGTTGCGAATCTTAGCACCTTATCAAAGCTAAGAACACTAAATTTCTGAGTTTTGAGAGTTAATGCTTGAGAAGAATATTAACTGGTTAAATTTTATTACTAACATTGAAGTCCAAGAACTGACGCAGCAGCCTTCTATGACGAGCGTCTTGAGGATACGGCTGTTAACCCGACTCAGACACGTGCTGCGCATGGTTCAAAAGAACCTAAACCCAAGTTGGCTCTTCTTGAAACCTGCGGGCTCACGCCCTCCTGGAAGGTCGTCGATGACGATTTTTCGATTTTATTCGAACGCTGGATTGACGTAGTAGGCATCTGGTCCACATGCTTGACTTAGGAGCGGATGTGGAAAAGAAGAAGAAGAAAATGCACTTATTTTACTATGTTATTTTACAATATAGTGGTAATTTGTTTTTTATGAATTTAATTTACAAATTTCTTTCTTTAATCTTTTATGAAAAGTACTATAAAATGTATGAAATTCAGACGAAATAAACATAATTACGTAAAAATATAATTACGTTATTAAAGCTAATGTGAATGAATTCATTTAAATGGATACTCTTTAATATTTATATGTTTGTTCACCTTCGGTAGGGTCTATATTAAAAAAAAAACATTTACATGCAGTATTGTGCGCATTAGTGTGATCATTTAACAATTCTTTATTTTTTAAAGAAAGCTACTCTGCTCCATGATAATTTCGACAGGTATTCATATTTGAAAAAAAAAAACACAAAACTGTTATTCTGCACTGAGTTATTGTCAGTGTTAGACATTTTGCTAGTTCTGTTCCACTGATTTAAACGTATTTTTGTGGAGTTGTGAGATATTCAAAACAAGCCATTAGATAATTGATCTTCCGCCAGGATTCAACCATTCCATGTCATGTTTCCGAAAAGTTTTTGAACTGTTTTAAGAATAATAACGTGAGTCTTTTTGATTCGCTTAGAAACTCACTATGGCTAGTGGTTAGGTTTCTGAAAATATTTTGTATGATAAACTTTAAGATGATTAATGCTTTAATTTAGGTATTTTGATATATTTCCTATTGAATAACAACGCAAGAAATATATATATTTTTAAAACAACTATGTATATCTGTATATGTTAAGAATTTTTTTTAATGGACAACACATTAAAAAAAAATACTACCACTAAATTTAAAAGTGGCTGAAAAACAATAATCAAATAATTCAAACATTAAAAACAAAACTATTTTTGATTAAACATCTTTCTATTTTGGTACTTTAAAAAAAAAACACGTATTTAAATGTATAATTTCGGTAATAAAACACCCAAAAGCTGCTTACAAGCTCGATTTAAAGCTCTACTTAATGTTAATATACTGATGAAATCAAGCAAACGCGACGAAAATTGAGGTTACGTCGGGAGTCTATTTATTATTTAATGTATTATGTATAGTAAATATGGTGTAATTTTTAAGCGGTAAAGGCGCACTAAAATTTTCCCATAACGCGTTATTACATCAACAATGACATAAACACGGGCACCATCGGGGTTAATCTAAATCTAAAGGATGCTCTAAAATTGAGGTGTAAGAAGATAGTTCCACTGCGGTTTGGAAGTATGGGGCTTCCAAGATTAAACACTAGCGTCCCACCCTTAGGCCCGTTTTATATGCATCGGAAAACTAAACATGTAGTTACAAAATTTTGAGTTTGTCAAAATGTTTGTAAACAAAAGACTGGATATCATCCCCTAGGGAGTCAAAAGATTAACAAACTACAACAGGAATGGAGAATATTTTTTGAACAATTATTTAAATCCCGCCAATCTTTTGAGATTTCTATCTTTAAATATTTTGGTAACACAATATAATGAGGTTAAAATAAAAATATTAAAAATCTTGAATATATCAAAAAAATAAAGGTAAAAAAATTATTTACAAGTAAATCAAGTCTTTTTTGATACTAAAATATATAAAAATAAAAAACAAACACTTTTTTGACCACTGTTTTAAATTGTTTGGTTTCCCTTTTTTCTCACTAAACTAAGAATAAAAAAAATATTTTTTAAACAAATTTTACATTTTTTTTATTTTTTATTTATTTAAGGAGTCTATTTACTACGCGTGGGAGTATATACGCCTTGGTCCTCTGTCCATAAGCATTCAGAGCTCTTTTTTCTATGAAGTTTTCTTTCACTTCTTTTTTTATATGACTTATGACCTGTCATTGGCTGGTTAAAGTGGCCACTTTACACACAGTGTAACATTCACCCTTTTGTCTGTGTTTGAACATACGTATTTCTTCAATTCTGAAGAAAACTAAAATCAACAGATGGAAGAATTGAGGAAAAATGAATGTTCAAACATAGGCACAATGGTGAAGGTTACACAGTGTGTAAAGTGGCCACTCAATCCAGTCCATGATACGTCATAAGCCTTGCATATGTATATATGTCTAGACTTTCACATTTCTATCTCTAAAATGTTCTCCATCCGTGTTGTAATTTGTGAATCTTGGTTTACTTAATGTTTTAAAACCGGTAGGCATAGTAACCATGTTACGCAGAAATCATCCAACCCATATATTGGTAAGCTGAGATAATTGCATTGGAATATTTGCGGATTTCAAAAAAATATTACGTCACTTTGTTAAATATGAACTCTTTTTTTCTATGATTTATTTTGTTGCCCTTTAATAATAACGAATATTTTTGTGTGTTTTTAAAAAAAAAAAAATTATTTCCTTATTTAATTACTAAAAAAAAAAATACCATGTTATCTTTTGGAGAAAATTTTATTTTTTCTTTCTTATGTTTTACAAAAATATTATAATTGTCCATTATTTATTACAGGAGCAAAAATTCATAAACATTTTCTTGTATACCCACGAACAGGCCATGCCTTTGAGGGATTTTTTGTTTACTATTTTTCTATTAATATGTATTTCATTGATATGTAATAATGCTTTATTTTTTTAATACTCTGTTTTATTATTATGTTTATTGTAAAAAAACAAAATAAATTAAACTAAAAAAAATAAAAATAAAAATAATAATAAAAAAAAGTAGAAGTTACGTTATTTTAAAAATTACAATAACGGAGCATGGTTTACCGTCATATTCAATATATTGATTATTTTGTCAATAAGGTCACGGTTATAGGATTTCATTGGTTTGAAGGTTAAATAGAACCAGAACCCTGAACGAGTGTTTTTCCGCCTTGTAGTGTAGTGGTTGGCACATTAACCTATCATACTTGATGTTGACGTATAATGTTTTTTAATAGGTGTTTTTACACCGCCATATTTCACTGTCTCTGGACCGGCCGCGGAAGCTTAAGACTGATCACCTTATCTTCATGTAATAGGTGATGGTGATACACAGCAATTGGTTTTCCAATGCAGTGACATATGCACCTGGATGTGAATAGGGAAATTATGAAAAGTTCACTATTCGGTCTATATTTGAACATACAATGAATTTATGAATGCTCCGACTTTGATATTCTCTTGCCAAATAAACTATTTGTCTATGTTGAAATGTAAATATATTTTTTTTGATTCAAAATCAAAATATTTAAACATGTAATTTTATTATCCATGTAAATCAGCTTTATTCACCTGTCAACCCCAACACATGAATAAGTCTTAGTTTCTCCCTAAGTTGGGTTGTGTAGGAATACGAACAGAAAATAAACACCCTCTGAGGGGATTTATAGTTGATTAAACGTATCGATTAAGTGATATAACTTTTGTTTTAAATTTGTGGTGTGGTTTCTACCCTTTATTTATAGAACGAGATTTTGAATATATTCAGTACGTATGGGTATTTAACCCTTAACTTGGCGAAACGAAAACATATTTTTTTACACATTTGATGGTTGAAAAGGCTTCAGAATCCCATACACTTTTTTGTTGTTGTTTTAATTGAAGTTTATTATGAATTGCGATAATGCATTTAAGAATGAAAAATATAATGAAAATTTAAAAAAGGCAGTTTTAACTGTGCGATGTCTTAGATTATGAGACAGGAAGCATTGCGAAGAATTGGGCTAATTATTGGTAAGGCGACGGTAGAAACTTTATTAATTTGAGTATTAATTATTTTTATTGGAAAATGTATCTACCATGCTTGAAAAAATAAAATATACATTCCTAATGAAAAACACAATTTTGTGTTTGAAAATTGATAATTTATTTTACTTTCAAAGTTTTAGAAAAAATCTTTAAATGTTCATGTGTATAAATATAAAAATGATAAGGTTGAAAACTGTAAGAAGTATTTATGATTGAACTTTCAACTACTACTACTTCTACTACTACCATCACGCCATTTCTCCGTAGGGGTAAGCAGAGAGAATGGACCGCCACACACGTCTATCCTGGCATACAATCATAGCCTCTTCCACATTCATACATCTTGACATACATGCCCTTCGGTTATGTCTGCTTTTGACATGACCAGACTTAAGATTTTGGTTTATCTGATCATGTCACGTCTTCCTTGGTCGTCCTCGTCTAACGTTGCTGTTCATTTTTGCAATATATACTTGTTTTACCATTCTCTCGTCCTCCATTTGTTCTACGTGACCAAACCATCTCAGAGACCTTTTTTTAATCTGATCAATTATACCTCAGATTTACACTCTCGCCTGATTTCATCATTCGTAACCCTGTCATACATTGATTTCCAACACATTCGTCTAAGAGATCGCATTTCAACCGCGTTCACTCGGCTTTCATCCTTCCTCTGCCAGTTCCATGTTTCACTTCCATACATAAGTGTTGGGACTAAAAATCCGTTGTGCACTGCCAGTTTAGCTTCGATTGACATATTTTTATTAGAAATTGCTGTGCTCCGTTACCGACTTTTCTGTGTCTACCGGCTTCGAGACGAACCCATTTCTTCGTCAAGACACCAATTAAACCAACATGCATAACTGGTAGACATAGAAAAGTCGGTACGTAGTTGTATACAAACATTTAATAACATTTACTAAAATAATAAAGCCTTTATAAACACTATTTTAAAGACATAACTAAGAGCTAAGAAATTTTACTAAAATAGGAAGTATATTTTAATGAGTACAATATTTATCTTTATTTCTCGCTATGGGAAAACAATTGAAAAAATATAATTAAAAGGCAAAAGCGGTTCTAGTTGTGACGTAATAGAATAGCCTCATTACCCCACAAACATTCAGTCGTAGGAAAAAGCGTTGTTTGAAGAGAGCGGGGGCGAAATAGTAATGAAAGAAATAAAGTTATGACAAAGAAACTCAGGAAAACGTTTTTGATTTCATGAAAATTCTGTAAAAATTTTCATGTAATTAAAGAAAGTTTAGTATGTGAACTTATTTTGACAAAAAAAAACGCGAATGAAAATTAAAATAAAATAAAATTCAAAACAGTGAATAACTGTTTAATAGAAGGTTTGCGAAAAAATCATCAATTCTTTTATTTTTCTATTTATTAGTTTACAGCCGCAGTGTATTGTAAAAACAGTTTTATTTTATTTTATACGTAAGTTAAATAGCCATTAGTGGTAGAAAAACGTTAAAAAAGCTGGAAAACTTATTAAAATTGAAGTTCAGTTGCTAAAACTCAGCGGGTACGAGAAAAACACTCTGCTACTCACTTTAGTTGAGCACATAAAATTAGAGTCTCCAGTAATAAAGTCGTAATAAACCGTGCACTTTAGATTTAATAATCTATTCCTTAGGGGTGGTTGGAAAATTTCTCACTACTTACCTCGTATTATATTCTGGTCACTTTGTAAAATATGTTTTAATGTACTTACACGTGTAGGAAGCAACGTATCTTCTATGAATATAGATTTTAGATACATAATATAATGTAAGGGTTGTGAACTCAAAATCCAATTAGTAGCTTAGTACTTTGCTTACGTTACTTTGTCATCACTCGGTTAATATTTTTGTAATTAGATGATTCAGTCTATAAATGGTGGTAAGATGATGAAAGCAATCGTTGATACACGTGTTTTCTATAATTATTATAATGAGTCGTAACTCTGAAATGTAATTAGCGTGCTAATTCGTCGTTTACATTGTTTCAGAAATCACCTTTATTATTGTAATTATGATTAAAGGTTAGTCTCGTGGTGTAGTGATTTACGCTTTGGATATCACGTATTGGATCTTGAATTCATTACATGTCGACTTGAAACATTTTTCTAATGTAACGTTCTTATCAAATATTGAGTTATTTTGTAATTGACTTAGTAAAATACTGTTTATCTAGACTTTATGTATCGAAGAATTCAAGCAATGTTATTTCAGTGGCCGACGTATTAATTTATCGTAATAATTATTCATTCGTATGAAACTAGTAACTTTTATTTTAATAGTTTTACTGAGTCCATATTAAACGTCATATATTATAGCGAAAACAATCATATTAAATATTAAAGTAACACAAAATTAAAAAGAAAACAATAAAAATATAAAACAAAGGCAAAATATTATATTGGACAAAAACAGTAGGATCCAGGTTGATTACAGATATTAAAAAAATATTGCGTTTATCAAATATTTTTAAATTTATTAGTAAAGTTTTTTAATTAAAAATAAAAATAAAAATGTGTTGATACGAATAATTAAATTATTACTACCATATTTGATGCAAGGTTCTAGTTTTGAATTTGGTAATTGTTGGAATTTTTGTCGGCCTCGTGGTGTATTTTTTTTTGTATTTTTGATACGATGGGAAGATTTGAAATAGGGCGAAAACTGGAAAGATCCTCCACATCTAGTTGTGAATTTTTTAAAAGTGGAGTTACATTTGCTTTTTTATGGCTCTCGGAACAATGCTGCGCTCCATGGATGTATTAAATAAATCTGTTAAAAATGGAGCTAATACGTTAATGCATTTTTTCAAAAGCCATGTTGGCATCGGATCTAATATACATTGTTTGTATGCCGCAACAATTTTTTTAACCTCATTTATAGATGTTGGTTCAAATTGACTGAATTTAAACAAATTTGAACAAATTTACTGAAACCATCATGTAACATGATCAAGATACGCTGCGATTGGTGTACCAATGCAGTGCCATATCATTAGGTACAGAAAGGGAATGGTAATGATGATTTCTAGGAACAATATGGATTTACAAATTATGATTTCCTTGTTGGATTGATAAGTTTGAATTCTTGATAGATGACTGATATAGGGTGTCTTTGAAACATGCAAAATATTTTTGAAAGGGTTGCTCTCCATGAAGTGTTAACATATGGCTTCATGTAATATTACTAACACATACTCGTATAAAAAAACTGAAAACAAACTTCAAACTCGATACTGACTAGAACACCCAAGTAAGGTTATGAAAGGGCCAATAAACAAAGAAAAATAATAGAACTGGGTTGTGGTTCCGTGGTAGTGTTGAGAAATCACGAATGAAAGGTCCGAGGTTCTAATCCTACTTTACCCCAAATCGCTCACCATTTTCCAGCACAAGCAATTTACAGTGTTTTGATTACACCAAACAGTGTTTTGATTATCATATAAAACATTGTCGTATGCGTATAAAGGTATTTGTGCGGATATTGGAGGACTGGCAGCTGACCGGTGTAGAAGAACCAAATAGCCCGCGACGTGACGGTGGCATGCTTCTCGGCTCAATATCTGCGCTGTACCCATGTGTAATAAATTACTTATATAACTACGATTATGATTTTTTGTTATCATAATTTTATTATTTATTTATTTATGTATGTATGTGAACATCTATGAATACATTTGTATGTGTGTATGTATGCGCATATATTATTATAAATAATGTAACTAGGGACGAATCTTCAAAATAAGCGATTATGCACAGCTTACCATTATGTTTGACTTTAGATAAAAATATTTTATAGTAACAATGTTTATGGGAAAATGAATAAAATAAGTTTTATTTATTATAAATTACCCCCACCGTGTATATCTTCCCACAATAAAAATATGTGTAAAATGCGCCCGGCCCTTTCTCAGTAAACGATAAAACTAGCCGATTACTTCAGCTTATTCTTTCATACAAAAATGTACACTATATTTTACATCTTTAACTTAGTCGTGGTTTTTTAGTACTAAAACAAGCTTGCAGATAACAAATATTTTTCGAAGATTCTTTATTTGGAAACCGTTATTTCGAACATTGTTTCCGAAAGACTATTTTCCTTTGATATGATGCCGTTGACACATTATGTATCATGTATGACATGTGGCGTTCGAAGTGGCCGTTTTTGGCACTATTCACTATAAAAATCGGCAATCGGCTAGTGCTCAGTGTTGACAGTTACTGCTGAATATCAATTGTTAATAAACTTTTGTGCATGTGTGGTATTAAAATAGTGTAGAATAAAGCTACGTGGTTCATAATAATTATTGTTTGAGTTTATTTTCACAGAACCATAGAAAAAATAGTTTTTCCAATTATATGTTGGTACAAATGAATAAACATTTTATGTATATTACCTTTAAAATAAATCACGGCTCGCTACTGGTAACTAGAACAAAATATAAAAAAAATATGTAAATGAATACCTTGACAGGGGTCATGCTCAGTGATGTGAGGTGGTCATACAGAAAAGAAAAAAAAGTTTTATGTGAAATTTTGGATATGGTCAGAAATGTGAAATATTTTGGTAAAAAATAGGCATAAAAATATTTTTACGGTTACTAACAATAGTTACACCCTGCTTAAAAAACTGAAAATGATTTAAATAAATAAAAATTTAAATTACAGAATTATTGATTTTGGTTCACTTGTTTGCAAAGAATAACTAATAATTTTATTTTTTTATTCATTTAACTCAATATCTATTCCGATACCAAAGCCCAAAGTTTGTTGAATAGAAGTTAAGAGCTTTGTAATGTAATGTTCCATATTGGCTACTGCATCATACTTCATTCAACCAAAATACTTGTTTGAAGCACAGACTCCGAACAGAATTGAGAGCAGCCGTATAGTGTATCGTTGATTAGAGGTCCAACCGAGAGTAAGTAACTCTCTATTAGGGTATCCGTATTTCAGGAAGGATCATGAAGCGAATTTAGGTTCGCTGACTGAACCTGCTTCCGCATGTCGAGAGCCTGTTGAGATTGTTTATTCTGATATCGAAATAATATGTATTAATATATGATCGAATTATTAAGATACGTTATGAATAAACTATTTATTTAACCCTGCAAATGCCCAATTTTTCTGATTCTAGCTAAAAGCGGAATTTTATGTGCGTTTTTTGATGGAAATACTAAGAAAAATAATTAAAAAAAAAAATTTTTTTCAGAGTTAATTTGATATTTTAGTTCATGTGGACAATATGATATATCGGGCATTAAAAGGTTTAAACATACAAGAATGTAAGGATAACAAGAAAAAACGATTATTATACATATTTTTTTATGCGGAAACAATTATAACTTCAAATCATACAAAAAAACAAAGAAATCACCCTCTGAACTTTAGCTAAATTACACCTTTGACAGAATACGTGCAACTGACTTTTTGTTTTTATCGAAGATTTTTGTCCTGTTAGCGACTTTTTAAAATCAATTATAATGGCTAGTATGATAACTAGTTGCCCAGTGATAAACATGTGTGAAATCACTTTTATACACCGATTATCGGTATGTAACAGATCGTCTACATATTTGTTTATTTATGCTATATTAAATTAGTTCATAAAATCTTAAGAACTAATATAAACTTTTAATAATATTACAATTTTTTTATCAAAATTTCTCAATAACATATTTTTTCAAATTAATTTGAAATATTTCGACCTTTCCTATTTATTTATTTATTGTTTATTTATTTATTCACACTCTTTATCAAAATACAATTCCATATTCACTTTCCCCAGCTAACAAGGGTACAAACCCCGTTCCAAGCTAGGCAATTACATTTTTATATATTATAATAGTTAACAAATTAATATAGAGCACAGACAAACAAAATATAAACTTATTCGGATACACATTTTGATTCATATACATACAGACATATACACATATACACACATGTATATACAAATATACACATATATACACATGTACATACACACACACGTACATACACCCATGCGCATACACATACATACATTCATAAAAACATAGACAATTTATTTATGCGAAACTTCATGGTTGTCATCTATAAATATATTTTTTAAATTTTTTTTATATTTTATTTTTGACATCCAGTAAGGTTCTCCAATCCGTGGCATGCATCAACTTTTCTGACTCCCTACGACCAATGTCATGAAAGAGCGAGGTCAACACCTTCCGTAACTTGACAACACTCCCGTCTTTCCACGATTCTGGCAAAAGGTTATGGACCTTTTTGCCTATGTTTTAGTGTTGTCTCGATGCCAGATCAGTGTTGACCCCTTCACTTAGTATCAGATCCCTATTAGAGTATCTTGTATTATGGTTGTGGTTGACGCTTGGGTAAATGTCTCTCTTTATGTGTGTAACCACTACCGTTCTCCTTTTTTCCTTTATTTCTTCGGGTAACTCATTGAACAGTTTCAATCCCTTGTACATATGGCATTGTAGGGTTAAGTAATGAAACCATAATGTGTAAAAAAATGTCATAACCGAAATGTTTTTTCTCGAAATTAAATTTTAAAAGTTTTTAATTAAAGACTATTAAATATGGATTACTGGTATAACATAATATGGAATGACTAGACAGGTGCCACCGTTTTGTAGCAAAAATTCACGAACAGTGTAAACTTGTAATGCTGTTTTAAATAGACTTCATAATCTCGGCAATAGTTATTTCCACGTGTCTGATATATTTAGTGTAAGGGTATTGTTCCTATAGAACAAACCTTTTGAATTTTTTCAAAGATGGTGAATGGTAATTATATTTATTTATTCATGCATTTCATAATATGGACAGTTTTTTGTTCACTTTGCCCAGCTGTATGAAACAGTACTTATAATTTTCTTGTTGTATTACTGTAGAATGTTTTATTATTAAAACTTTCTACTGAATATGCTGTATAACTTTTAGGTTATTTTTTTAAATATAAATCTTGTATAATTTTAAGGTTATTTTTTTTTTATAAATCTTGGGTAGGTATTAGAAAATTCATGTTTTAAAAAAAATAAATATATTAAGCCAAATATGTAGTATTATAAATGATTGTAAAAGGCAGATTTGCCGTTTATGTTAATAAAATAAAATAAAAAATAAAATAACAATAAATTAATATTTTGTCCGCGTACAGGCAGACAAAAAATACGGTTCTGTATTTGAAATAGAACCAAAAACCTGGACGAGTGTTTTTGACTCGATTGCTACTATCAGGTTAAAATACGGAAAAAAGAGTTGGAGCGCAGAAAAGTCCGCCTTGTTGTGGAGTAGTTGGCGCATTTGACTACCATGTTTTAGGTACCAGATGCAATTCCTGGCAGGGTCGACGTGAAATATTGTTCTTTACGGTGTTTTTATACCGCAATGTTTCACTGCCCCTTGACTGACACTGGAAGCGTAAGATTCATCATCTTACCTTCAAGTAATAAATGAACGAAATACGATGTACTTGTTGTTTCAATGCGGTGGCATATACATCATCAAGTGTGGATAGGGGATGATGATAAATATTAATGAATGTAGGCAGAATAAATATACATTGATTTTTGAAAAACCCCACCCTTCAATCCATTCTAGCCACACTTAGTTGATATTTGTAACAATATATTTAAATTTAGAACAAATTGTTTTTTATATATCCACGTATAAAGTCTGTTCTAAAACCATTCATTGTAGAAAAAAAATCAAAATGAAGAAAAATGTTCAAAAGTCTTCCTTTGTATCATAGTGAGGAATATACTCGTATTGTTGATCCAGTTATAAATGTTTTCTTGTGAAGAATGTAATAAATTAAAAAAAATAATGCCACAAACTTCAGTATTTTCAAAAATAAATATCGAATAGAACACAACCATAATAATTTTAATTGTGCAATGTTCTTCTCATATTTTAACAGTCAAGTGAGCAAATACCATGAAGAATACTGGCATTATAATGTACACATTAAGTTACTAGTATTAATATATTTTAAAAGTTTTTTTTGCTCATCTGCAAATTGGCCAATTTAGACATATCACAGTGACTTCTAGGTGTGTAATATAAATCGTATGTCATTTTTTAAGTTGTCCTTTTTTTAAAACGATTGGATCATTCAATTATCTAACACAAAAGACATTAACGACTTGAACTTATATGTGTTTGCGACGGTGCGTTTCTCTAAGGTTTTATTAATCCGAATCCAGAACTTTTTTTTGCGTAATCCTTAGTGTGTGTTTACGATGTTATGACGAGTACATAGTTATTTAATTAAACATTTTCCCTGATCTTATACCGCTATCGACACGATCGATGGGAAAACTTATTTCATATCGAGTTCAATAAAGTTGTTCGGGCAGAGGGAACTTAATTAATAATTAAGAGAGTATCGAAGTTACTACCCTTACTCTGTACTAACATATGGTATGGAATAGCTTACTGCAGGGTATCGCAACAGTTGGAACGAAAGCTGAGAGAGGGCTCTCATATTACTTTGACCATTGAATTTTACATTAAGAGGACGAATCTTAATAGAAAAGGTTAGTAATTTATGGTTTGCTGGAATACATTACAATATAATTATTTATTTGTCAAAACAGAATTGTATTGAAGTAATTTTACTAAACACAGATTATAAAAAATAAATTATCATTTATTGTATGTATAATTGCAAATACTTATACATTAATTAGTTAGACAGACTAGACATTATCCAGAGAAATCTATTACCTAAGTATGTCTGTAGTAGATATAGAAATTGTATTTTTTTGTTAATAAGCCAAAAATATTATTAATATTATACAGTTAGTTATTTCTGCGTCGTATGATTTTTTTTTGTTGATAATAAAAATATTGTAAAAAAATATTGTATGTAAAAATATAGCAGAATTTGCTCTGAGCTATTTTATTGAAATAAAAATACTTATTAATACGGTGCCGTTTTGTAATTCGGCTAGCTAGTAATGCGTATTCTGGTTAAAACTATTTAGTCACGACGTATATATCATAATAAATATTTAAAAAGGTTACTTACACCTGTTTAACGCTAGCCTAGAACAGTTTTATCAAATGTGTTAGGCGCTGATAACAGACACTGCGTCAATTTATTCCGTACTGTTTTAGTATGATTTATCGTTCTGTTTCCTTCCCACCAACTCCTTCCGCCTTTTGTTTCTATCTCTCTCTCTCTTTCTGGCACCGCATAACTTGGAAACTCTCGATAATGGAGATTGTAAATGGTGAAAGTTTGATTTTTTTTCATCCATTCTGGCTGAAAACCTTTCAGGAGATACATTTTTATAACGATTTTTAAATGCAATTTAATCTCAACGTGTTGGAAAACTTTAGTTTTATGAGAAAATAAACAGTTTTGAGCGCATTTTTTAAGTAAACGAAAAACGGAATCTTTAATGAGGCTAAGTGCTCGAATGGTAAATTCAAACTACAGTAAAAAATGATATTTTTTGAGCTGGTTTAGAAAAATATTAAAATAAATATTACTCAACTAGATATTTTAGTATTTTATTTCAAAAGAACGTCTGAGTTTGTATGTTTTTGAGTACTTTAGGTTATTTAGATTTTTTGTATTCAATTAATTATTTACAAATGGATTGTGTAAAGTTTACGAGAAAAATTGAATCATGCCCACGTACGAGTAGAAGGTATACGTGCTTAGAGTAATTGAACAAAAACTTTTAGAAAAAAAGGCAATTTCATTGTTTTTTCAAAAATAAAAAAATGCTTATTTTATAAAATTCGATGATTGTCAGTAGAGCCTTTTTGCCATAAAAACCATTTTAAGTTTAAATAAAAAATATTTAAAATGTTTTTTTTTGTTTGTATGGTATAATATATGCCCTTCTACGTGGGCACAATTACATTATTTGTAATGATAACTCAAAATGTTTTTTTTTAATTTTGAAGTTATTTTCAACTTCTTCTTCTTGTCAGCCCGTTTCTCTACATTGCTGAATAAAGGCTTCTTTTAAAATTTTCCATGATTTTCTGTCCTCTCTGGGCACTCTGTTTCCATCCAGGGACCTCGATTTCGACGACGTCGTCAGTCCATCCTCCGTGGTCTCCCTTCTTTCCTTTTACTTTCTTAAGATCTCCAGTTTAGTATTCTGGGGGTCCACCTATCGACTTCTTGTCTCACCACATGACACGCCCCCTGCCACTTTTGTTTTTCCACTTTTTCTGCGATATCGGTCACTTTTGTACGGCGTCTTACCTCCTCATTCCTTACTCGGTCTCTTAAGGAGACGCCCAACATTTATCTTTTCATAGACCGCTGAGTACACTTTATTTTGTGAAAACTTCTAGCAGTGAGTGACATGGTTTCAAGACCGTATGTTGCTATCGGCAGAACACAAGCTTTGAACTTGGAATTGGACTCGAAATCTTGGTTTTGTCTGTATTATTTTTCAGACCGATCTTTCTACAGGGTTTGTATTCGTAACTAGTAGTTACTAACTCGAACGCAGAAAATAGGGACCAAATTGAGATCAAGCAGGGTTTAAACCCGTGGCATTGCAACAGAGCGACAACCCAGTTTTATATTTATAAACAAAATGTGCATTGTTGGCTTTGATCCATATTTTTTTTGTAACAACCAACAATCAGATCTTGTCGTAGGTAAATTCAACATTCTCCTAGGTAATTTTTTTTATTTATTTACACCTTTTATCAAAAATACAATTTAACGTTGACTTTGCCCAGCTAAAAGGGTACATACTCCGTTTTAAGCTAGGCAATTACATTCTAATAAATGATAATAGTTAACATATTAATAGAGAGCACAGACTAATAAAATATAAACCTTCTCGTGTACACATTTTGATACATTTACATTCGCACATACACATATATACATATATATATATATAAACACATGTACGTACACACTCACGTACATATATCCATGCGCATACACATACATACATTCATAAAACATATACAATTTATTTAAAATGCGAAACTTCATGGTTGTCATCTGTATTTATATATTTTAAAATAATTATTTATTTTCATATTTTATTTTCTACATCCAAGAAGAATCTCCAATCCGTGGCATGCATCAACTATATATATAGTATATTATATCGAAAAATGAACAGAAACTAGATTTGTAATGTAATATTGAGGTAAATATTTTAATGTGGAAAATGGGCTAATATATTTAAATGAAAATTCCTCCAAACGAATCAAATTTACAACAATTCTAGACCAATTTAAAAATATTCCCTCGTAAACGAAATAAGACGAGCACGCACAGAAAATTTGATAAAAATAAAATTGACTCTATTAAATCAGTCTGATGAAAATAAGAAATGGGGTGGGAAAGATGAAAACGCAAGAGTGAAATAAGATTCTATCGTTTTCGTAAAAAGGGATCAAACGTAATAAGGCGGCTGACAGCGGTATCCTGCTCAAAAAAGGGGCCAACGTGGGGCGAAGATTTGCTTGTTTAACGTGTAAATAAGAGGTTGTTGTAATTCGCTATTAGGTATGACAGGTGCGATTTTTATCCCTAGAACAGCAACCAATATTTATATTAACATATTACAACAGAGCTGAAAAACATTTAAGGTAAGATAATGTAAAAGTCTAGGCATCTACAGGGCTTATGACCTGTCAATGGCTGGTTTAAGTGGCCACTTTACGCACTGTGTAACATTCACCATTCTGCCCGTATTCGATCATCTAAATTCCTTCCTTATCATCATCTTATAATCAGTCCTTGTCTACAAAAATTTGGACAAACTCAAAATATTGTTGATAAATCCACGTGGTCCACGAAGAAGCGTAGAAATTAAAAAAATAACATTTTCAGGCGTTACCTAGTATGTAGGTGAAATAATTAAATTAAATGAATCTCACCCGCAAAAATAAAGGTTTCAGCTCTTTAACTTCACAAACATTAACAGATAAAAGAATTGAAGGAATATAGATGTTCGAATACGGGCAAAATGGTGAATGTTACACAGTGTGTAAAGTGGCCACTTCAATCAGCCATTGACAGGTCATAATCCCTGTAGATGCGTAGACTTCTATATTATCTAATCGTAAATGTTCTTTATCTCTGTTGTAATATGTTAATATAAACAACTCCCCAGGGAGTTGAATCCAGTCCTTGTCTACGAAAATTTGGACAAACTCAAAATATTGTCAATATTTGTATGAAACGACCATTTGGGGCAAAAGCTCCGAATGCAAACATGGTTTAGTAAGAAAACTTTTTTTTGCAGTGTAGATGTTAGCGTGATATTTTGCATGAATCAAGATTAAGTTTGACCCAGTAAACATCAAACGTAATATTTTGTATTTTACATAGATACCTTCGAGCATTAGATTGATATCTTGTATAAAAAAAAGAAATACGCGGTAGGTAATGCAAGTATCTAAAGATGGACCAATGCATTGAAAGTGCATATGGATATAAAAAGTAGTGTGCATATTACCATACAACGCCTAACTCTCTCTGTGCCACGAGGACAATGTTGGTAGTTAGCAACTGGAGAGGAAGGGCAGCAGAACAGCAAGAGAGGAGGAGACTCCTGGATTCAGTCAAGGCTCACCCAGGGATGTCGAGATTATGATGATGAGGAAATTGCCATTCAGAATTTAATTTCACCAATATTTTACAGGTGTCGTGGAGCAATGGTTAGACAGCCAACTGTGAAACTGGCGTCGCGGGTTCGATTCCCACCAGTTGCAATAAAAAAATCCAGGAGAGATTTTTTAACAATTGGTCTGGGTGTTGTGGTATATTTTTCCTTACCTCCTTCCATATCCCCTCTATCCCACCAGCTGTCAAGCCTCAAAATAGAGGCTTAGTGGGTTATTCTCTTAAAAAAAAAAGCTTTTTTGGAAACTGAAATACCTTTTTTATTTAATAGAGTAGAGTTATTAAATATTGAAGTTTCATAATGTATTTTCCCCCATTGCAATATATTAAATTTTAAAAGACTAACGTATATTACTACAGAAAAAGAGTACGTTTTTGAGAAGAAAATATTAAAAGATTATTTATAGTTTGTTCAACTTAAATATAATTTATTTGGTATCATAACCCATTATAATTTAATTTAAAAGGTTTGTTTATATCCCCGAACTTTTAAGAATAGTTGAAGCTTAAACGTGCATGTGATTTATTTTACATAATTCAAATGCCATTCCACTAAAAATAGTAGACAAACTCAACTCCTTATATTCTGTATTTTTAAAACATCTGTGCACAAAAAAAACACATGTTTGAAGAAGGATCGTATCGCTTCCGTCTTTGAGTTTTTAAAGCCTTATATCTTTCTACCAGGTGTAGAACTCTGTGGATCTAGTTATACGAATGACTATATGCGAACTCACGGTCTCGTTACTCGTCTTCTGCAGTCTCGTTAAGCCCTGTGAGGTCTCGTTATGCGTTCTGATTGAGCCCCACCCTGGCCCGGGCTCTGGCTTAGCTCAGCCTGATCCGCCCTGGAGATAGGGGCGTGATAACGAGGAAGGATCTTCATGGGTCGACACCTGCGCGGGTGTTAATGTTTATTCCGGGTCGGCGATCTTACAGAGATCAAACGTTATTTTTTAAACGTAAACAATAATTCGTTCCCACTGTTAGCATATAATGTATGCCGTTCTCAAGAACACTTAAAGATAAGATCCTGAAAAACAGATTTTTTTTTCGTGTGTAAATAAGATTAGGTTTTTAAAAAAGAACTTTTTTCTAGGGAAGATTAAATAAATAGAAAGTCAAATTTAGATGAAATGAATTTACCAAGGAACTTAAATTTAAGTATATGTATTTTATTTTTTTTAAATCAAGCGATTTTTTGACTTAATATGGAGGGGTATTTTTAAACGAATGTATTAAAATAAAAGTGACATTTAAAAAGACCTGAATATTTGATTGATCAAAAATGAAATGGAGTCTTTCCATGAATGTCAACTCGATAAATAAAGCAGAAATCAACTCGTCATTTGATATATTTTAATAACTTTATAGAGATGCTTGATTGTTTAAAATATTGAATTTAGTGTCTATTTACCATCATTTCCTTTTTACACCTAATGGTGCATAGAATACTGCATTGGTACAACAAACCGCGGAGTGTCTTGATCGTTTTATTTGCTTCGTGAAGTTTAGATGGTCAGTCTTATGCTTCAGGTACCAGTCCAGGGACGATGCAATATTTTAGTGTAAAAACTCAGTTTTTAGTGAATATTTCAAATCAACCATGCCGGGAATCGAACTCGAGACCTCTTGCATGGTGGGTAAACGTACTGACCACGAGGCTGGCAAAAAAATATAATTAATTGCTTATCGAAAAATCTCAAGATTTATTAGAAAGTTTTAAATTATTCGTATGTTTGTTTTGCCACTATAAATTTACTCATTATTTACCTTATGTATATTTTTCATTTGGCAGTTTTTTTTATTGTTGATAAAAATGTATAAATTTTACAATTGACCGATAAACAGGTGGAGGTATTGAAGGGCACAGTAACATTTATTTTATCGATATTTTTTTTTGTTTTAAACTGTCAATATAGGTAAATAGCATCGCGTGCACAGAGTTTTTAACTACGGTAGGCAGTAAAAAAAAAGTACGTTTTATAGAATATAAGTTATCAATCTTACCAAACAGTTTCCTTCACTCGTCACGTTAGTTTGAATCATCATGTTGTTGACTTGTAGTTATTGTTGAAATTACCTAAGCCACATTAAAAATCCAAATAAATGCTAAATTTATATAAATTATTCCTTATTTTTTTATTTGATTTATAAAATATATTGCTACAAAATTATTTTTTTTAAATATATTATTTTCCACTTATATGTTTATAAATTTATATAAACCATTTTATTTTAGAGTTATACTTCGACCGGTTTCGAGGTTACTACCCCATTGTCAGTAATTAAACTAACTTTTAATTACTCGCGTTGATATTTATATTATGAAATATTGTATGAAAGAGACAAAAGATGATAGAAAGAGAGAGAAAGAAGATAAAATGAATCATAAGGGGAATATTTTTAAAAGAGGACAAGAAGTTAAATTTAATTGATTATTTATTATTTGAAGATTTAATTAATGGCTTTACTAATTTCTAATTGTTCGTAATTTTCTAAACAAAAACCATTTTTATTGACATGCTAAATTTCTACACCCGTTTCTTGATTAAAATACTTATTTACATAATATTAATCACTGAATATACGTGTAACTTGTCCTTAAAACGGTTAAACACACAGTCCCGCCAATATCACAAGTTTCACAAAACACAAAACTACATTTCGATTTTTATTGACAAAATAAACGCGGACTAGTGTATAAAACAAATCAATTTAAGGTTATTTGTTTGACATTTTTTGATCATTGACTTAAATAACAATCGAAAAAAACGCTAGATGTCAGTAACGTGTTAGTATTGTCTTTCTAAAACCTAAGCCTTTCTAAAGCAGTGCCTTCAAACTTACCCATACACGCGTAATTATAACTGAAAAAAAACCCACACATATATGTTTTGTAGAATAGATGTCAGTAACGTGTTAGTATTGTCTTTCTAAAACCTAAGCCCTTCTAAAGCAGTGCCTTCAAATTTACCCATACACGCGTAATTATAACTGAAAAAAAACCCACACATATATGTTTTGTAGAAGTATACAGATTTGTTAATATGAAGAAAATAGGCATTGGCAGTTCGTGTCTCTGTTGACATTGGCTCTTAGCGGCGCCACGATTGGAACAAAACATTACTTAACCGAATGACATAGGCGCATTTTTCAAATTTTACAAATAGTTACCGTATTTGTATTTTTTATTTTATTGTTTTAATTAAATTCTAGTAGGGTAGGCACTGCTTTTCTGCCTATATGGAACGCACGCCAATAATCAATAGATACAGACATCGTTGAAGACAAAAGCAGACATTGAACTTCAACCAATTCCTGGTAGTGGACAATGCGGACATTTAAAATGTCAGAATAATCAAAGTGAGTGCTTGAAAAGACGTAGTTATATGACGTTCCTTCCTCCCCATCAATTTCCTCAGAAAACGGCCGGCGCGATAGTTACAATGTTAAAGAACAAAAGAAAATAACCGAATTCCAATTATCATAACTCACATATCGGTACTTTTATGAACCTATAAAATATACTCTTACATTGACGCTGACATGTTACACACACTTGCATCTTATTTACTGCGGTATGATAAAACCGCAAGAACCACATTTGAAAATTTAGTGTGCGGAAAGACGTTACATGAAGAACAATGCCACACACACATATTACGTATGTATGCATGGTGTGAATAAATAACAAGATGTTCCCAAGGCGCATCTGACATAATCGGTTCCGTGCTCACTTAAGATTTAATTCAGAACTCGGGAGAAAAGTTTATTTTTACGGAATACGATGCCGATGTGTGGAAAAGAGCCTCGACTTTGCACGAATTTAGCCGAACGAAAGTGTTTGCGATCGTCAACAACACAAACGATGTTCTAAGGTGCTCTCGTACACATGTCTATATTTACACTATAAAAATAAATGTACCCAACACAAATTTATCTTTAATTTTTCATAATATATTGGATGCTAACATAAGTCCTGTACGTTTTTCCTAATGAAGAAAACAAGAAGAAAAAAAAGAAGATGAAACCATCTTCAAAAAACGCCAGAAACATTACTATTTCTAAAGGCGTGGGCAGGGGGAACAATAACAAAAGTCAACTTTAAAAAAATATGTTCTCATTTTCAATCCAATTCAATTCATTTTATTTTAATATAACATTTACATTAAAAACAAACATTCAATACGTACATATAAAAAATAAAAAAAAATCATGAAAGAGATTCATGTCGTAGGAGAGTAGTAGGAGAACCCTTTCGGATACATTGAACAGATCAATATCCAGAGCGATGTTGATTGTTGCCCTCCCAACAGACATAACCATCGGCAGGTTGGTCCTGTATATCGGAATATGAAACAATCTATGCTTACGCTGTCTTGAATAATTATTAGGAACGTACAACCCAATGCTCATCATAATCGTAGGATACAATTACAAAACTGTCTCATGAAAAGTAAATCATTTTGACTTACGTGATTTTTTTCACCACCCATAGATATACATACCCTTAGATTCCTGATCTTTGATCCCTGATCTTCATTATTGTTTTAAAAAAAATCCTTTTCTTTCCTTGGTTCTTTTTTCTCTCTCCTTCCAAACTCATTTCCTGATTCCACATTCCACATCTTTTGTACTTTAACAACATAATGTACTTTTATTTAAGTTAATAAGCGGAGACCTTATCGGTCCATTAAATATTGAAAATAAAAAAACAGATGTTTTGACCCTAGGTACATTTCAAAGGAAGGTTAAAAGTCTTGCAGGACTCCCGCTGGTATAGCGCTGGTGTAAACTGTCTGTGTAACTATAAGTGTGGAAGTATTAAGAATTATTACAATAATAATTAATGATGTGAATAAGAAACGTATTTTCACATGGACAGGACCCGTGACGGTCGGTGGCAAAAACTTCAGGGGGTACAAAAAAAAACTAACCTGACAGCCTAAGCAGTGCAACGAAATCATAGGTTGTGGGTTCAATCTTCACTTTGGACGAAGAAATGGAGAGTTTCCTCTTTTGTGTTTGTGGTGAATATATATTTAAAAAAAAAAATCAAAACACCGAATTGAGAAAATGTACATTTTAAAACTAAATAAAAATTAGTTGTATGAAAAGTACCTTCTACGATCTTCTGGTCTAAAATAAACAATAAAGTTTACATTCCACTCATGTCACTGTAATTGTGCAAATAATTTACAACAATAAACACTCCTAACTAATTGTTACTTGTTGAAAGTTACTAGGTTAGTTGTTATAAATTTTTAAACATCAGTAACACCACTATTTACTGATAAAGTAACATCATAACTGATCATAACTCCGAACTAAGCCCTCAATGCTAAAAAAAGTAATAAAACATTATTTGTTCTTCGTTTAAGATAATAACAATAACAATTGAATCCATTAAATAAATATCTATTGAATATAATTTACCTTCAAATAAACACAATGCCTAAAACGAAAAGAGATACCATTTCACTTTTGATTCCGCATGATATCGACTGACAAAACTTATCTTACTTACTTATCCACTAACAGTATTTTGCATTCGAAAATGCATTCCAATATCTATTGAATTTGTTTGGCATTTAAACTGCTAAGATAAGTTAGTGAGAAACCAATAATCTATCATGCCTTTACAAAACACGACATGCTTTGAACTTAACATTCGTATTCGCGATCGTTTTCGACTCCATAAATAATATTTATCTTTAAACGAAAGCTTGTATGCTTGGACAGCTAGCTGTGTCGTTATCGTACAAACTTGTACGTAAGAGACACCATGCATGAAACGAGATGAATATTTGTGTATATATCATTCCCTTGAATTAATAATGTCCCTAGTGATAACTTGTGTTACGGCACAAAAGTTTTAAAAGTAAATTAAGTTGCGTACGACTTTCAAGAGACTACAACGCAAATTCGTTTTGTACGCCTTAGTTTAAAACGTGCTGTCAAAATGAATATATGCAACATAAATATTTGGCAGACTGTCTTATAATAGTACGCAGTCTTTAAATTGAAGACACTTCGCTTTTAAGTATTGGTATAAATCGTTTTTATTTAATTATTTTATTAAATTAAAGTTTTTAGTATTTCAGATTAAAAGTGTGTAAAAAAATCAAATTTTTTTTTTCAATAAATAAAAATGTTAACTTATCAATTTAACTTGTAAAAAATTGAATTACACTAACAAGCCAAAGAAAGTGGCTTTGTAAGATTTTCGTTTTTTGGAAAAAGAATAAATTATGAAAAGTGTAAAATGTTCATGATATTAATAATTGACTAATTCACATTTGGCCATTTTTGTAAAAAAATACCCGAATGACGCTTTACAATTTTATGCCTAAACTTACATTTTAACTATGCTAATCATACATATTAATTTTTTTATTTTAAAATTGAGAGTATGATAAACGAAAAAAGTGAGATTTCAGTTGAGATCTGAACTGGCTGGGGCTGAAAATATTTTTTAAGTGAAAATACAGGGTCCGATAAGTATTTATCATATAACAGTTATAGATGAATTTTTGTAGAGGAAGTGAGGCCTGTATAGAAAGACAGAATAATATGGCATTGTGTTATCTCTGCCTACCACTTAAAGAAAACAGCGTGGTGGTTTGTTTATTTTGTTTGATTTTTTGTACATTTTTAAATATTATTATAAACGTAGGGAAGGAAACATAGTAAAACTATTTTCCTATCTTACTGTTTTTTTTCATTTCGTAATGAAGTAATTCAATGCTACGGAAAAGATAGAAAAAATGTTTTCTTACACGTGGAAAAATTAGAGCAATTAATTTTACGGCAAATTTTCCCTAAAATATGTGAAAAAAATAATAAAAATGAGCTATATAAAATGACGTGACAGGTTATTCTAAATCAGCCAGTGATAGTGTTGAAATGGATTTCCGGTTTCTGGAAACAAATTCACCAATCAGGATAACTCACCAAAGAGTGACGTCACACTTGGAGTAATTAAAAAATTACAATACTTACTCTTAAAAAATTTTAGCGTTTTTAATACGATACGAATTTTTTTGTCTAAGTTTGATAACAAAAACAAAATATTGAAAACCACTAAACTTTCTTATTATCTAGGTTTTTATTGTCTTCTATCTATCGGTCATGGAACATTGTGTTTATAAAACTGTTTTTTTTATTCGTTTAGAAATAATAATCTAATTTTAAAATTGAGACATCTAAATAGTAAAAGAACGAATGTTTTATGTGATGATGATCCAAAAATATACCCAGTTGTACTAAAATTCTAAAATAACTTCTCTTCAGTCCTCTGTATTCCTTCCGTAACACGTGACAAGTTATATGTTCGCGCGACCTGTTAGGCATATTTTTAAACATTCACAGCTCTATCTTTGACAACCGCGAAAATAAATCAGCTGAGATATAATTTATGAGTATAGTTTATTAGGAAAATGAGAAGTTTATACATTTTTCGTAGTGTTTATGATGGATAAATGCTAATGTGTACATTAAGCGAAAACCCCGCTGTATATTCGCTCCAGATATCCCAGGTAAAGAATGACCTAGGATATTTATCACGACGTTGAAACACATAAATCAAAACAACAGAGCAATGTTTGTCTTCATTGTTTAACGTATGTTGAGAGTTTATGCATTAAAAAATGTAGGATGGCTTTAAATATGTACTTAATGATTAAATCTTGTTTGACATTATGCTGATAGTATCATTTTTGGCAAATTTATACAACGCCTCGCCATTCCCTTTTCATAGCTCAATATAAAGTTGGCACGTGGAAATTAAATTGATATTCTTATAATATTCATGTCATATTAATTCAAATTCAAGTTCAAATTAATGTAATTTGTCAACAAATTACAACAGGGATGGAGAATACCTTAACTTAGGGAATATGGAAGTCTAGGCATTTACAAGGCTTATGACCTGTCATTGGCTGGTTTAAGTGGCCACTTTACATACTGTGCACCATTCACCATTTTGCCCATGTTTAAACATCCATATTTCTTCAATTCTTCCATTTGTTGATTTTGCCTTGACCTGCAAGAAGGGAATATAGAAGTCTAGGTATTATGAAGGCTTATGATCTGCCATTGGCTAGTTTAAGTGGCCACCTTACACACTGTGTAATATTCACCACTTTACTTATGTTTGAACATCCATATTTAAATTCAGAAAAATTAACGAATGGAAGAATTGAAGAAATATGGATGTTCAAACAAAGGTAAAATAGTGAATGTTACACAGCGTGCAAAGTGTCCACTTAAACCAGCCAATGACATGTCATAAGCCCTGTAAATGCCTAGACTTCCATATTCCCTTAGTTAAGGTATTCTCCATCCCTGTTGTAATTTGTTAATCTTAATGACTCACGAGGGGGTAAAATCCAGTCTTTTGTCTACGAACATTTGGACAAACTCAAATATTGTAATATAATTTGTTTATATTACTAACCCAATCAAGCCGATTATTTTAGTATAAACTTACATAATTTTGAATACATTTTTTTATTATTTGTTTATTTATCCAAACTACAATACATCAGAATTTACATAAAATACAACAATATTATTTTTAAAAAATATAACTTCAAACTACAGACAGAAAAGTGCAATATGGAAAAAATGCCCACAAAGATGTGAAAGTCTGTGCGGGGCCACTCCTTTTTTTGTTACTCTAAAATAAATTAAATCATGTACTTACATAGGAACGAATGTATAAAGAAAATTTTTTATATCGTTTGTACGTAGTATTTTTTTTTGTCCATCTAGTGGTTAAGTCGTTAGTGCATTCACTCAATTGATTTTCTTGGTTCAATTCTCGAAAAAACCTTAAATTAAATATTTTTTTCATATAGTTATTTTTTTACTGCTATACTTCATATCGTAGAAACAAATTTAAAAATTAAAGTTGAATTTCGACCATGTCGGGAATTAAACGTTTTTTCATGGTAGACTAAAGCGCTGGCCATTTGACTTCGCGGTAATCTCTGGACTGGCACTTGAAGCGTAAGACTGATAATCTTACCTGCGGTCGGTATTCCAATGCAGTAAACATGCAAGATGGATCAGCATGGTTAAGCGCGAGGTCTTATGTGTTTGTGAATATATTGTTTACTATTATTTTATTGCCCTTGTTCGTCTTTGCTACACAGTTTTGTGTTCTTTTTGTTCGGTTTCTTGTATATATGTTTATTCATGTAAATATTGTGGCTAAGGACGGGTATATAATAAATAAAGACAATGATATAATAGTAACAAAAATAATACCGAACAACAATAACTCGACAAAATTAAAAGCAAGGACAAATGCAGGACAATAAAAAAAACTGAACAATGGACTTAAACACTATGGCGACTTTTAGTTTAGTTTACTGCATAAAGCTGTTTACTGCATAAAGCTGTTTACTGCATAAAGCTGTTTACTGCATAAAGCAGGGACGAGTTTGAGTTTGAGTATCGTCTATTGTCTTGTTAACCTTAATAATAAGGAATGCTATCTTTGTTTGGTTTTTTTTTATTTTTTTTTTAATATTTTACTTTTTGTGCTGTTACAAGTTCACTTAATTGCCATACTTACTAGTTCTTTGCTCAATGTATTACTATTGCGTTTTTTAAAATTATTTTTTTATTATTAACTTTTCAAAATCATTCTTGTTGTTGAAATTCCATTTGTCGATGCGTTTTGAAGCTGCAAGACTTTTTGTGATGTTAACTATCATATTATTTTTATCATATTATGTAAATGTTATCAACTATCAAATATCTAAATTAAGTAAATGGGGTCTAGAATTTTAACCGTCCATGCGCTCAGTAGCTGCAAAACTTGTTGTTCTCTAACTTCCAATTTTATAAATTTGCTTTTTATTTTGTTTTTAAAATATCACTTAAACTCTAAACTTCATTGTCAAATAATTTTTTTTTTAAATAAAAATGTAAACAGGGGCTAGATTTCTTATTGTCCATGCGCTCTGTAGCTGCAGGACGTTCTGTTATCTAGCTCATAAATATCATAATTGTAATTTATCATAATTGGAGACGAGGAACTAGAATCCCAACCGTCCATGCGCTCTGTAGCTGCAAGACGTGTTGGGATATTAATTTATTGTACAGCGCCCTTGAGGTGATTTTCACAAAAATGGCACTATATAAATTATCCAAACATCAAACATTATATTACCCGATTACTTGAAAAATTAAATTGAAGAAAAATTAAAAGTCAACATTGAAAAGCACTAAAAGCACAAACTAAAAGCGCTTACAACACAAGACATAACATGACCTGCCCTTATAGTATGTTTATGTAACTTTTTCGGGTTATAAAAGTTATAAATAGAAAAAGTAAAAACAAAATTGATAAAATAAATATAAATGCTTTAAACGTGAGCTCTAAATCATTTTAGCATATACTTCCTCCAGGCAATTAAAGTTGATTGAATAAATTCCCTATCTACGGTTACACTTTTACCTCTCCTGAGCGGGGGATTAGGGTGCGTTATATAGTTTTTTCAGAAAAGCTGCGGCAAAGAATAGTCCAACTTTCGTTTATTCTAAAAATCCCACACCCCAAAATTTCCCTTTGTTGAATTTTGATAACAGGCACACGTAGCCATTCAAAGTGTGATAAATTAAAATCTAGGGCCGGCGGTGATCGCAAATTGCCGAGTCCTGCTCCGGAGTGTGGGTGAAGGGATTAGGGATTTTTCTGAATGGGCATAGTCAAAATACATTTATTTACAGTAGAATAGCTACTGAACGAAAGCCACGTCAACACGTTGATGCTTATATCATCAGCTATATTTTTTGTAAGATATTCGTTTTTTCTGTACATTTAAAAACAAAAAGGTTCAATTGAGAAAAAACTTTGCAAACACGTATCGTTCGCGGTTAACTTAGTATTTGAAGGTAGTTAATTTATTGATTGAAATTTTTATGAATCACAGTGACTTTGAGGAAGCGTTAAATACCAAAAATATGTAAATGTCTTTTTGAAACAAAAATATGTATCATTATATGTATATAATTCTTCTGCACGTGTGATGTCACTGAACTTCTCCTCAACGGCTTAACCGATTTATGTGCGGTTTTCAGCGAAATGTAGATCTTTGCGCTGCGTGTAGATATGAATTTTTTTAATCGAATATGTAAAAAAAGCATAAATCTTTTTTTCATCGACCTACCAGGGTAGCATTCGACGAGAATGCATATACAAAAAAAATAAAAGAATGTTGTTTTTTTGTTTAAAAAACAACATTCATTTTTTATGGATTCCCATCAGATTCTTTCCTTACATTCCTCAAAATTTCTTCCCATTTATTTCTTATGATTGGATTTTTGGCAATACTAAAATAATATTAATTGACATTTAATACATTTTTGAAAATATAATTAATGTATTAAGGGCACCTTTGTTAGTGAGAAGAGCTGAGTTTGACATTTGCAGAAAGAATTCCATATTTGAAAATGAATTATTTATCAATGAAAAGTCTTTTTGCAAGCTGATAGCGGGCTAGCCAACGTTCGGGCAGGACAACGATATGAATTATAACGCGGGGTAAATACTACAACTAGGTTACTTCAAAATCAGCATTTTTGAGTTAACCACTAAAACACGTGTTTGTATCTTGCCCGGTGAATGCTGCAAATAGGCAAGTCTAGGTGTATAATTTTACAATCATATTATGACGATTTAAATGTATGACTTGTTTATTTGTAGCATTCATTGGCGAATCTAAAAAAAAAAGTTATTAGTGTGTATCTCAGAAATACTGCTTTTGAGGTTACCAAATTGTAGTTATTACCCAGCAATGTATTGTATTGTAGCGATGTAGGGCTTTCCAATAAAGAATTATTATTATTTAAATTAGTATGAATGTATTATTGTTTTATGATTTTTCTTTACATATCCTATGTTTTTTTTTCTCATGTACTCGTATTTAAAATTGTATAAACTCTTATAAATAAATAAATAAAACAGTGTAAGTCACTCTCCAAGCACAAGAGTTAGTCTCTTTTTTTGGAGAGTTACAGTGATAACATTTACTAGATGTGTAAAAGTAGATACGGATAGAATTTAAAAAAAAACCTGTACCTTTTATGAAATTTATTAATAAAGACAAAAATAAAAAAAAAAAAAATTTTTTATAACACTAACCTTTTGTTAAATTAATGTTCAAAAAACTTTTAATTAAATTTATTGACCGTGTCATTTCTAAACCGTATGAAACGAGGTTTTAGTGTATAGATGTATTATTTATTTATATACGTATCTATTTATTTATTTATTATATTATATTTATTAAACGCCTTTTCAGCTTTTACATGTTTTTACATACATATATACAAATAAAGACGGACATGTTTTTTACACAGAAGTAGCAAAAAAATAAAATATCAAAAATATCATCTTTACATATTAGTATAAAAGTGGAAGGAACAGAAGTGCACTTTTAAATATGAAGACAGAAATGCATTTGACACAAAAAAGGAGCGAAAAATAAAGATGAATTAAGAAGAGAAAATAAAAAAAAAATAATAAAAAAAACCATTACATATTAGTAGAAAATAAATGGGGATACATAATAATACATACATTTATTGCAGTGGAGAACAGGAGTACATTTATATATATATATATATTTATATGTATTCGGTTATATTAAAATAATCTTAAAATTAGAAGAAGTTAGAAAAATACTAATTTAGAATACAGATATAAGTCAATTAACGGTCTATTTATTTATTTTAAACTTTTTTCCATTTTTATCCAAATTTACAATATTAAATTGACTTTAACTTCCACAAATTATTAAAGTAATTAAATTTTCAAGGCCTTTTAGACAGTCATAATGCTTTCTTAGGGATAATTTTGTCATGTGTTAATCGCTCTTCTTACCAACAAGTTTCAGACACTAATGGAGCGTTCGTCAGCATTGCTTTAATATACGTCGCATTGTAAAACAAAGCGTACACGGAATGAAATTTAAAATAATCGCAAATTAATGTCTAAAGAGTTAATTACCATATTTATTTATATAGTTTATTTTTTCAATATTTTTGAGCATGAATGTGTTCTAACGTGCACACTGTACAGTAGTCTGGTAGTATCCATTGATTCGAGCTTGGCTTTTTGAGCTTTCTCTTGAGCTGGGAGGGGGTGTGTTAGGAGTTGGTGCGAGAGTGGTTTGTTAGTTTAGGGCAGGGGTGCGAGAGGTGGTGTCACGGGTAATTGATTAATTAAAAACGCAATAATGAAACTGCCTACGTAGCTGTGAGGGTTAACGCTCACCAGAGATTCGGAACATACAAAGCTTTTACCTTTTACACTTTTGATATTTGGATTTACACTTAACGCCCCAATTTCAGCATTTATTTGTATATATATTATAAAACATTTTGCTATGTAATAAAAATTTTCGTTTTTCGTTTTATTTATATATTTCTATAATTATTAATAATTTTAATCTTAACACTTTGTATCCCGGAGCCGTGTAAACACGTGATCATATAACCACGCGTTCTGTCCCGGTCCCGTGTTTTCACGTGATTTACCAGCTGTTCAAAAAAGTGTATTTTATTGACATCCAGTGACTTTTATTAGTACTTTTTCGCTGCTGGTAAACTACGTGAAAACACGGGACCGGGACACAACGCGTCGTTATAATAATCACGTGTTTACACGGCTCCGTGATACAAAGCACAAAAAAGGAGTGAGACGCTGTAGGTATATGTGCGAACATTGCAATATGGCTCTCCATAAAGGCCAATGTTGGCAAAACTATCATGCAAAAATGCCCCATAAAATTGTTTTAAATACATATGTGAAGGAAGAATCGATTTACCTTAGTATTTTCATAATTATGACACGTTTAAGAAACCCTTCACAAAGCATAAAATTTGACAAAAATGGGCCGGGCACAGGGTAAATTATATGTGTATTCGGCCGGTGCTCAAAGTGTTAAGACAAAGTCCGCACATTAAACAGTGTTTGCATTATTTTTAATCGTTAACATTTAAATTTCAAAAATTAACCACTTCACCCTGGATATTCATTTCATGAAATACGAAAATCAAGATTTATTTTTATTAAAGACTTATTTATTTAATACAATAAAATAAATAAAAGAACTTTGTTTTTAACCACTAATTTTTATTTTCCACTGACCGGTTTCAAAGCAAGCAAGCTTCTTCGTCAGGGTTTACGTAACGTCAAGGTTTACGTAACCTTTACGAAGAAGCTTGTTTGCTTTGAAACCGGTCGGTGGAAAATAAAAAATAGTGGTTAAAACAAAGTTGTTTTATTTATTTTATTATAATGAATAACCACAAAGTTAGTGCTTCAAATATAAACTTTAACTTATTTATTTATTTACTCAGTCATCTACAGAAATTATAAAGCGTATGATAATATCTTAACTGTGTGTCTCTTACTTTTTCCGCTTATGTTGGTATTCGGCATCACGGCTTGTTTGTTTTCTAAGAGAAAATTCCAGTCGTCCTAAATGATATTTCAAGTAAATTTAACATATATTTCAATAAAATCAAAATAATTTGGTTGAAAAAACATACATTGTAAGATAATAATACATCACATGTTTTATTAATTTTGAACATTTATTATCACATCAAGAGCATATATAAAACAATTATTTCTTAAGTTTTTTTAGTAATAATTTTTTTACAGACATAATACAAAAAATTGGAATAAATTCAAGTCCAAAAATATATACAGTACTCCCTCTTTAATCCGGCACTTTACTTCTCCGGCCCTGCCAGTTATCCGGCGTTTTTACACACTCAGTCACCAAGCGGGTAGCTTGGTAATTTCGAGCGTGAATCGGAGGCAAGTGACAGCTTGTCGCGTCATAATTAGTGATTTACAGTTATCCGGGTTTTTAGGAATCTGGCAATCAGTTTTTGATTACCGTAAAACCTCTGTATTTATTAGTTTTATTCCAAAATCAGTCAATTCATTATATATTTTTTTTAACATAAACGGCATAAATTTCCTTTAACATAATATATTGAATTATTATTATTATTATGGATAACTTATATAGCGCCATTTTCGTAATAAAATACCTCAAGGGCGCTTTACATAGTGATTCTATTGTTAAATTAATTTAATTGAAGCTTTTAAATTTGTAATTTAATTAAAACAATTTATTTTGTTGTCACATGCTACGGATTTATTCAAATGATTTAGAGAACAAGTGGGTTTTAAGTTTTTTCCGAAACATCACTTCACTTTCACAGCCTCGCACCTCTGCTGGGAGAGCATTCTATGCCATGGGGCCTGCGACCGCAAATGCGCGTTCACTAAATTTAGTGCGCTGTTTGCGTAGAGGCATAATAACTTTTCCTCTCGCCGTAGACGTAGCTGATCTAAGCGTGAGACGCCTGTCAGCTAGTTCATCTGGAATGCATAGTTCCCTTAGATATTCCGGAGCAGAGTTGTGCAGTGACTTATACATAAGCCAACAGAGTTTGTATTCGACCCTCTGTGGAAAACGTAGCCAGTGTAGTTTCCGAAGTAGTGGAGTGATATGACTGAACTTAGAGATTCCGAAAATAAGTCTCGCTGCGGCATTCAATACAGATTGTAGGCTAGTCATTTTTGAACATAAGTCTGAAAAAAAATATACAAATGATAAAATTGCATAAGAACAACAATAGTAACAAGTAGGTAAATACACAGAAGCAACCAAAAATATTAAAGAAATAAATACATAAATATGAAAAAGCAAAAAAGGAAAACATTATTAAATAACAAGAAAAGTTTAAGAATTATATTGCGAGAGAAAAAAAGAAACTAGTTTTGTAACTTTGAATGAAATATTTATTTTAAAAATATTTTATTTTAAAGCCAATACATTTGATATCATAAATTGAAATGAAAAAAAAAAACTGGCTGCTGCAATTTCGCCTAAGAACGAAAAATGGGAAATGAAAGTTTTACGTAAGGCGTAAAATTATTTCATATCAATAAAATATCACATGCTTTGATTACGTCTACCCTTGAATAGGTGCCTTTACATTATTGATTTAAGATTAACCAACCGATTTTACGTCTGATATTTAATTTCGTACGAAGGAGCAGGTTTATTGAATCGTGTGCTTTAGAAATTTGATGGGCGAAGCTTATTTGTTTGTTTGGTAGAATGGAAGGGTTCAGAGGTTCGATTGCGCATTTTGATCACACTACCCGCATGTATGTCGGAGCCGATCACAAAGGAATTTCTAGTACTTTAGCCCGATGCGATGCGTTTATAATACGGATTTATGAAGTACTTCTGAATGAAATGAAGGAATCTCATATTGGTTCATCGATTTATTTCGATCCATAAATGTGTGGACGTTCCTACACTCTTTATATCGGAATTCGATAAAAATTTTAGTCCTCTAGCCAATATGAGCTTTTTAAAATAAAAGCATGGTAGAATTCATTAATAATGATGAAGTTAATTGTTGATTTAACTTATGTTCAAATCATTTTTAAAACTCCGCTCTGCATGAAATTTAGGCGTCAAGTAACAAAATTCAGTTTCGAATTAGATATATTTTTTTATGATGGTTTTAATGCAATATTTGGTAGATTTTTATCACTTGCTGTTTTAATTAAACAAATAAAAAATAACTTGAAAGTGAAAGATTTTTAGTGATTATTTGAACAAAAGCGGAAAAAAAACATGTGTACAGTTATCCGTTTTAAAATGAAAATGAATATATGAACCAACAAGCTACAAAAAGTGGCTTGGTGGGATTTTAGTTTTAGTAAAAATATAACAAGTGAATTTTTTTTTAAATTGTTAAAATGTATAATTATGCTATTAAATAAAAAAAAAAAAAAATATATCAAATTAAAAACCTTGATTTCATGACCTTAAAACATATTTTTTAACAATCTAATGCAAATACATAACTAAATGTAGCCTTTGAAAAATTGTGTGAAAAAATATATATTTATAAATGAGGCTGAAACGTGGCATTATCCAAAGATTTAAACATTTTAATAAAAAAAGTTAGAAATCGATTATGTAAATTTATTTATTTCACAACACTTTGAATAAAGTTTCACAATAAACGTGGTTTTGATTTAATATTTAGAATATTGTGAGGCCTAAAGACAAAAGAAGACGGACGGAGGAAACTCTGATGACGATTGTAATCAAGCCGAGCCGATAAGGTTGGCTGGGCCATATACTGCGGACGCCTCCTGAGAGCCTGAACCACTCTTGCCTACTTTACAAGGCATCGGATTTTCGACGTCCTGGACGTCCGCTGCAGACTGTTTTTTGGTAGTTCATGTCAGAACTACTAAACGGAAACCTGACTTGAGAGGATGCACAAAAGTTGTCAGTTGACAGAGATGCCTGGAGGTTTTTTGTGGACACCATAAGATCCAATTATGGAGCGGACATGGAATGATGTTTACTTTTATCAATTCGGTTTTTAAACAGTTTATTTACCTATGCAAGTTTTAAACATTTAAGTGCGAGTACTTAAGGCCTGTTGCCGACGTAACGCGGCCTATGTCAACTTGGCGGCTCTTCCTGGGGCCTTTCGATATAATTTTAGGTACTACCTTCCCAATAAAGGCCAGTATTTGTCGCTTTCGGGGGTGGTCATCGCCATACTGAAGCATGTATAGACTAGGAATCATTTAATGTAGTATTGTTGACTGCCTACTATGTTATTTAATGTATCATAAAATAAACTGTTCATTATTCTGTGTGAATGTTGATCGCCGCGCGGTCGGCGGGGAACTGCGGCCGGGTAGCGGGAGGGGGGCGTCCTTATACGTGGCGCGAGAGAGACCGATAGAGCGGGCGAATGTGCTCGCTATCTCTCTCGCCGCGTGATTGGTCAACCTAGTATCACCCGCTATTGGCCTAGCATCGCCACCGCACGGCAAAATGTTTTGTATATATAGCCCCGCCGGGCAAATAATAAATCAGTCAAATCATCACGCTACTAAGGGCTTTTACTCTCCACCTCGTCTCCCTGCCTCGCTTCAAACCGGACCTTACCGCCATCTGGAATATTCGACCGCCGCTACCCCTGGATGTGGAACTCGGATACTCTTTGGATTGGATTTTGGACCCCGGATAATTTGGACCCTTGGCTACTTCCCCGGAACACACCCGGCCGTTCCCGCTGACGGAGAGATACCGGCCTTACAACCCGGTTGCCTGCTTCAGGATTGCGGCCGCCAGTGCTACTCACTAGTGACCCCGCAAGGGATCTCTGGGCAGCAATACCTCCCAAGGAGCTTATCGTTCGTCGGCCGTAGCCCGCCTACGCCCGGCCACTCTGCATTGACATCAGCACCTATAGTATAGAGTTCTTGTGACTGGCGCGATTGCTACGGAAGCCAGTGATCCGCCGCGTCTTTTACAAGGCCCAAGAAACTAACTAGCCAGCCGCCGACACTAGGTGTTTTATATACTTATACAGATCCATATCCAGCTTATATTAAAAAAAAATACAATACGTCCAGCTCAAAGTTTTTTTTCGAACTGACAAATAAACTAATATTATATTGTTAGAATTATTATGGGGTGCCACCGCGTGTGTGAAAACTCCAATTTATTTTTTTATTGAAATACGTGAATAGCGTTTCAAAATATTCCTTAAGTGTGATTGATTTGCTGAGAAAATTTAATTTCTTTGAAGTAGTTTTATGCATTGATATAAATGTACACACTAGATGCCGCACTAAGCACCCGTCGTGTGTTCCATTTAACCAAAGTTCCGGAACCAAACTCGCAGTCAGTAAATGTGAAGCAGCGTAAAAAGGTCCTACAGAAAGCTTTAAATTCACAGTAAATGGACAGTAAATCTTTATTCCTCTACTACAAGTTTTGCACGGTAATGTTGACATGACAATGCTCATTTTTCGGAACATAATTTCAAAATAATGTTTTATGAAGCATCATCTTCGTATAATTATACCTCAGTAGTTGTATGTGCATTTAGACTACGATTTAACTTTTTTATCTGGGATTATAAAACGATTATTAAATAAAATGTTTGTACCGGGCAGACGGAACATGACAGAAAATGAAAAGTTCCTGTATTTATTTCTCATGGGATTTAAAAAAAAAATGTTAGGGATTTTAATCACTGAATATATTTACCTATCCGTATAGAATTAAAAGTTCAATCATCTGTTAGAATAATGAGTAGTGATTTATCTAATATCTGACCCTTAAAGCAAAAGCTTTTTACCTACCTAAAAACATGAAACAATTTTAATGTCATTTTGATGATCGTGACATTAAATCTATTAAATATATAATGATATTCATGGTTAATTATATAAATGCTGTAAATACACTGTTTTCTTGAGATCTATCGTTAATTATTTGTATTTATTTAGGGACATCAAAGCTTGTTAAATATAACTTTTAAGGATATATTTATTACAATTAAGGACCGTTTTAACAAAGCTAAATATTTACCAGATGTAAATTTTTCAGGAGAAGATTTTTAAAAATAAAACTATTCTGATATTTAATAAAATAAAAATGACGTTTTATAGATAGATAAAATTCTTACTTATTAATAAAAAATCAGTAATGTAGAATGAGCAGAATTATTTATAAAAATGATTTAAATTTACGAACTTTCACAAAAAATAAATATCTACATATTTTTGTGGAGTGTATGGAAAATTTATTTGTGTTGGGAATTACATTAGTTTACTATTGCGTGAAATCATTTTAAACTGATTTTTTGTAAAATTATATGTCTACTGACATATTTAAGTACCTATGTAAATATACACATTTAGGTATTAACCTTCTTTATATTTTTTACATACATAATAGCACAAATAAAGTGATAACAAAATAAATTTCAAATAATATTATTTTGTTATTACTATACAGTAGGCCAGAAGTTTCTTCACATCTTCTTTTTCTTGGCCGAATTTCGTTTTTTTTTGTGATTTTTTTCGATTTTAAAAACTTACACCCCAAAAAAGTATTTAGATATTTCGCTTTGTGAAAACTCTGTGAAGTGTAGATATTTCGTTTTGTTAAAATTCACGATATTTGAACCGCTACCACTTCGCACATATATCGTTTTGTTAAAATTATTTCACCAATCGATAGAGCTCACATGGAAGAACCCATTTCAATAAAAAAACGCATTTGTTTTTTTTGTAGAAATTTCTCTTTGAGAAAACGGTCCTCAATTTATTATCATTAATGTCAGAACGCTTTCCAGCTTCACGTATAATGCACATCAAACACTTCGAATCCCAATAGTAATGGGTTTCTGGTACTCATTTGTCTTGAGAACATTACACGTGCGATGTGCATCCATTAGTGGATCAAAATACTCTTAAGACAGGGTTGTCAGATGTATAAACGGACTTTTAATAAACGGACTTAAAATATACCGATACAATAAACCTACCTGACAAAATTGTAATTAACATTTTGACTATGTGCATATATTATATATAAGTACGGAGTTGTTTGCAACTACGAGTACATACGTAGGTACTAACTATGCACGACACTCGGGTTTTAAAAAAACATAAACAAAAAATAAAATTATTTAGATACATTGCAATAAGATTGTCATTTTTATTGACCTAGGCACTATTAGGTACGGATAGAAAAATGACGCTGAAAGTATTTTGAACAAAATGCATTGCTTCGTCATTTCATGCAGCGCAAGTTAATTTTTTTCACATGATCGTTATAAAATCGCTTATGCTAAAAACATATTAAATTTCATTCATTTTAATTATTTAATTTAATTTATATTTGTCAACCCTGTTGTAGTGCATGTTAAGATAAATACATTGCATGTAGCTACTTTATAATGACGAAGTTTTAAAACCACTTATCAAAATTTGTGAACGATTATGTCTCAAGTTTTTTAGAACCATTAATCATTTAAATGGAATCAATCTATTAAAAAAACATTATTTTTTATTTTATTTTTTATAAAAATTGTAAATGAACAAAGAAATACAAAAGTCGTAGTACTATTGATAGATATATCGCACCCCCCCCCCGTCAAGGACCTTGCCATAAAAAAATTAAAAAATATCGAAATACTTTAGTTGAAGCCTTTTTTTATAGAATTGTGTTCTCTTTTTTTGAAAAAAGAAGATAATTCTGGTTGTAATATTTAATTTAAAACAATATCTTATTATCAACTCACTTTTTGATGCGAATGAACTACCGAGCTCAATAAAATTAAATATCCCAACTAGAAACCTCAGACAAAACTTACTCTTTCACACCGATAACCATAGAACTAACTATGGTTTTCATTCCCCTATGCCTAGGATTCTTAGGTCTGCCAACAAACATACCAGTCTTGATTTCTTTGATAAAAAGTTGTCTTCTTTCAAGCGATCACTGAATCAAATTCAATTATAAACATCCCTCTCCAGCTTCCACTCCTCCAAAGTCTACTATATACCATTGAGTCTTTCTACTTTTTTTATAATAAAAATAATTAATTTATTGAAATATCTTAGTTAAAACCTTTTTTTATACTGTATTTTTTTTTAAAAGCATATATTTTTAATAGAAATACCTTTATAAAATATTATTTTTTAACTTATTTATGTTTATTTATTTTTTTATTTTTGTGCGGTTAAAAAAAAAACACTTGTTTTAAAATGACAAAATCGTACAAATTCCTCATTTTGCGTGCGTTTTACTACAGCATTAATTATATTATTTAATAAAATTCGGAGTTTATTACAATGTACTAAGCTGCCACAATATAAAAGTTCATTGTAATCGCTTACGGAGTGCATGACATTCTAATATGGTTATTTATAATCTTGTATAATTCATCAAGATTACGATAATACAAAATGTGCCAGATATAACATATTTTTTAAGACCTAAATTTAACAATTCAGTATAGTTTTAAAGAAATCCTTGCTGTTATTTATTGTACCAAACAATTACATCAATAACATTGTTTTATATTGATCTGTGGTCAAAAATTGTTAAGAAGTATTTCTTTGTGATTTGTGATTTTGTATTGAGTTCCTGTCCGCAAAACTTTTCATTCTGTAGTTTTCGACGTTTTACACTCACAGATTAACAACACGGCGGATCAGTGTCTTCTCTAGGACACTAATTAAACTAATTCGGATGTTAGTGTAATTATCGTCCTGACAAAGAGACGCGCACAACTTGAGACCGGTAGACATAGAAAAGTTGTAAGTGGTTAAAAAAATAATTTATTAAGTTACATTGGATAAGATAAAATAATTTGGTTTCATTCAATTATTCTAAGTAATATTTGCTCTGACTCACTAGAAAATCTACGCCTAGTCAAATAAATACATAAAAAAACGTTGTGTTTGAGATATTTTCAGAAGAAAATTTTTCTTATTTATTATTTTGTGGTTTTTCTGATAATTTTTCCAGCTCACTTTGAATCCAAAGCGGTTGGCACGAGAAAAAAATGATTTAAAAGATTATTCAACTTGTATGTAAAGTATGTACACACATATCTATCAATAAAATGTCTGATGCACTAAGTGGTGATAAATAAAGGGTGGTAATGATGTCTATATTGGTGTAATGCGTACTAAAATCAAGTTGTCGAGAATGACGTCATATCATGACGCCTAACTTAGATGCAACAGGTAATATAATTTTAATTGACGTCATGTGTATCGTCTTTTATCGTGGCCTTCATAAATCTGCCATCTTGGTATTTACTACCGCATTTATCTCCCCTTCTTAGAAAATTTACTTCATGTATGATGTTTGTTTCTATATAAAGTTAGATAGACCAAACAGTAGAAAAAAAAAATTATTATTAAATCCTCGATTATTGAGAATCCATAATATGCATTCTCGCCATAGAATATTCGTAGGTATTATGTGAAAAATATTTTCTTGAAGGTTAAAAAAACAAAAATTTGATAAAAATGTATCAATACTTTATAAAGTCTAAAAATTTGGTTTTGTGTGGAAATTATAATCGTAGAATTGAATAAATAAATTATGTTTTTAGCGCAGTTAATTAACTTTTTCCAAAACGTCGTTCTAATTCTGTACGCAGGCGCAATGTAAAAAAAAACAATTTTAAGAAAACACACATATTTGTAACGCTATTATTCACTGACAATATCTTTTTAAATAACATTTTATAAATAAATAAATTATTTTTATTTTACCTACCAGTTTTTTTGGTTGAGCCGGTTGAGCTAACAACTAAAATATTTGTGTACAATATAATTGTTTTTGAAAAAACACAGAATTTTCGAAAAAAAATTATCAGAGCCAACAAGAACATGATCGTAATACCAGAGAAAATGTAAAAATCAAACTCCCATTTAGAAAAAAGGCTAAGTCACGAAATTCGATTTTGTATTAGGCAGTAAAAAAATATTATGATATGGGAAAAAACATTTATGCAGAAAAGAGAAATATCTTAATCCAAACATACGTCTAAGAAATATGTGCCCAACGACTTATAAATGAAAAATATGTACATTGTTATCATTTGACCACAAGTAAGAATATTTTTATGTGTACCTACCCAATTTTAAGATTCAAAAATATTTAAAAAATAAAAATTACGGTTAAATAACATTTGGTCCAATACAAATTAAAATACTAGTATTTGCCATTTAGAATATACAGCCATCAATAAATAACAACGAAATTCTAAACATGTGTGCGGATATGTGTGAGGTGTGTGATGTATTTGAAAATGAATTGCTGATTTTTTGCAAACGTAAATGTACCTATTCTTTCTAATATTGATACTATTGTATTCATTTGTAAAATCCATGAAATGAATCGCCAGGATAGTAACGCAAATATTTATATTCTTATTTACGAGAATATTATTTTAATAAAAAAATATACAATTTTGCACCAACTACTTGGTACGTAAAGTAATAAACGGAAATTTAATTAATTTAAACATTAAGTTCGATTGATCAGGCTTGTACACTTATGATGCCTACTATATTAGCTGGATACCCTGAGATTTTGTGACATTAATCACTCACTTATGCAAAAATATTATTAGTGAAGAAATTTTCATACAAAATATTTTGATTTTTTTGAATATTAATAAATTATTTTATTTATTTTACAAACAATATTTTTTAATATTATCTTCAACACTTTTCGGATAAATTTCAGGTTGACGCCTATAAAATAGTGAATAATCAAATCTACACCACAATTAGAATGTGTTTGACTTTAACAAATGATAAACAATGAATGCATTGTTTTTTTTTAATATTACAAACAAGAATCTAATTATGTATTTGACCAGTTTTAATGATTTTTTAAGTACCGTAAGATTTTTCTAGTGATGTCAGTGTTTTCTGCCAAATTGAGAAATGCCGTTTTTGTGATCGAAACTATTTTTGGAAGGTGATTATTACAGGTTTTTGTGTGAAAGCGGTTCGATTATTTTTAGCAGAACATAGAATTTACCTTACTAGACCCGATAACACCAATATCTATTTTTTTCAAAATTGTAGGCTGGCCGCTTTCTGCATAACTACGTTCAATTTTTCTTATGGATAAACGTTGGTTAACGAATTTCTTTTGACGTGATAAACATCTATGATTTAGCACCTGAGTTAGTATTATGAACGCATTTATAGCGCTATAATTGCGTTTATAATACCAGCCCTGGAGCGTATGGCCGGAAGATATATAAAAAATCTACGAATGAATATGCGTTTTCGTGAATACTCGTAAACATATTGTTCAACAATGTTTGGAGTGTGTCCAAATGTTTGTTGACTGGCTGGATTTCTCTGCCTTAGGAGTTGATAAGATGTGGATCTATAAACATAAGCAGAATGTTGAATCACACGGTGTGAAAAGTGGCGATTTAAACCGGCCAATGCCAGTTTATAAGCCCCGTAAATGCCTAGATCTCTACATTCACGTTTTTTCTCTCTGTTGCAATAAATTTAAAGCTAAATAACTCCCTATAAGATGAAATCCAGGCTGTCTACAAACATTTGGACGTACTAAAAGCATTGTTTATTGAACTAACTGGCATAAAAATAAGTATGTAAAATTGAAAAGTGTTTTCAGGCACTGCCTGGTGAGTGAAATAAATTAGCTGGATAAATCTCACCCACATCGAAAAAAGTTTAATTGATTTTACTTCACAAAAGTCAACAGAAGGAAGAGTTGAGGAAATGTGGATGTATAAACATTAGCAAAATTATAAATTTTACTCAGTGTATTAACTGGCCACTTAAATCAGCCAATGATAGGTCATAAACCCTAAAAATGTCTAGGCTTTCGTATTTCCTTCTCAAAAACGTATTTTATCTTTTTCGCAATAAATAAATGCACATTTTGCTATACAATAATAAAGGGGATGATTAAAATTTTTAAAATATTTCCAAAAATGTCATCATATGAAACAAGGGACAAAAAAAAATATAAGATTACCAATGAGGAGAAAAATAGAATCTTAAAACTCATTGTACAAGGGATTGAAGCTGTAAAGGTACAGTGAGTCACCTCAAAAGATAAAAGAAATATAAGGAATTGAATTATATGAAATCAATTAAAAAAACTATGTTCATGAGATATTTGAAAAAAATAGAAATATTAATAAAAGTTTATATTAGTTCTTAATGAACTAACTTAATAAAGCATAAATAAATTAATAAACAGATGTACCGTTTTGAAGGAAAAATAAATTATTACTTTATCCATATAGTTATTATGGTGTAAATACATCCAACCACTTGTGTAATGTCCCATTGTGATGGGAAACAGGAGACGACCTTGGAACAAGGAAGGCGTGAACCGTAAAACTGGATACTGAAATACTATAAACCGGGTATGCGGTTTGCCGTGATGGTTTCACGCCTATCTTCAATGAGACTGTGAAAGTCTACCAGTTTGTCAAAGATAAGATAGCTTCTACATGTTTAAAACTTAGCCAGCAGTTCGTACGAACTATGCCCAAAACTCTCCGCTTATACGTTTAGCTCGTGAATATAATTTAAACTTTTCCCTCATTGACCCGTTTGATTGTCAAAAATTAATATTTAAAATGCGCGTTTTAAAACAAACTTTTTTTTATCCTCAGTTTCTAAAATAACATTTTATTTTATCTTTAATTCTTAATATTTTGTATATTTTGATATTTCTGACACTTGTGCAATAGTATTTACACAAATGTCCACCCTCATTCTACTATAATACCCACTCACCCACCCTCTCACACACTTACACTAACACACACACTCTAGCATGTATTGGATTAGTATTAAATGTATTTCTGTGGATACCTGTCATTGGTTTTATTCTCTGTATATTTTATTTGTCACATTTTTTTACATGTATTACTGTTGAAATCCCCCATAAATAAAATAATTAAAAATAAAGGTCAAACCGAACTACGTCGTTGCACTTCAGCGGCGCTGTGCGTCAATATTTTGTACTGTGTACCTCGCAGTGTAGCGCAGCTGTAGTACTCGCAGTGTAGCGCAGCTGTCGTACGATTTGTTTTATCCAAAATAGTGAAAATAATATTTCATATTGTCGCAATGTGCCGTTCTAGTACGTTTTGACCCTAAAACTTATCAACAAAATAAATTCTAGTTGATTTGAAATAAAATGAAAATAATTCTTGTGTTTTTTTTTCGTAAGAGAATTTCTTTTTTAAATTGAAATTGAACATGTTAAATACAGACAATGAATACAGGTTGTTGATGATTGACATGAATTATTTGATTAGCAAAACAGCAAGATTATTGTTTTTTTTTCTAAATCTGAATCTAAATCTTTATTCCAAAAACGGAAATGTATAATCAAAAATATGTTATATGCAACAAATATGGGGTACAAAAAACTAAAATGACATAAACAAACTACAAAGACAGCATAATAAAAAAAAATATTATACTAAAATTAGTACATCACCCCTCTTATCTAATAGCAACTAAAAAACTCTTTTAGTAAACTTTAAAAAAAAATGTTACTAAACTTTTTCCATCTGAGTCTTAATTTTTTTTTTCATAAAAAAACCACTGAAGCCAAGACTTGAAACATGAAAATGATTGTAATAAGCCCACACACAAAACGAAAATATTGGAACAATGTAACAATAACAACAGTAATTTAACACAGGCACAGCCTAAAAAGCCTTGATAAGTTCATGAATATGTAAACGACTGTAATTTTGAATAAATAAATAAATATCACATACAACATTCTGAACGAGACTAGAACAATTCAGACTCACAATAAACAGGGACTGAAATCAAACAATAAACTACCAGACAAAACTAAAAAAAAAAATCGGACATTCTTCTCAAATATGTTAAAAATATCATTATCAACCACAGAGTATTAAAAAAGAAAAATTATTTTGTTAAATGAATTTATTAATCCGTATAGGTTCATAAATTAATTTCAAATGAAAAAATATAAAAAGACAAAGAATATGATAAAGATACTGGTATATACTATATATAAAGAAACACAAATTAGAGGAAATCGAATACCCTTAAAACTCTATTTTGTTCCCTAGTTCGCCCGCACCTAGATTATTCCTCTGTTAAATGGTCTCCATATTATGATGTTCACGTTAAGAATGTTGAATCAGTTCAACATCGATTTTTGAGAAAGATAGGCTGGAGGTATCCAGAGACCAAGATACGTATAGTTAGTTAGAAACTACCTTAAATATATCTTCTCTTCAAAGCCATCGAAATAAATCCGACCTTCTTTCAAGTCGTATTTAAAATTCTCAACTCACTCTTTGATGCGTCTGAACTACTGAGCTCAATAAAATTAAATATCCCATCTAGAAACCTCAGACAAAACTTACTCTTTCACACCGATAACCATCGAACTAACTATGGTTTTCATTCCCCTATGCCTAGAATTTTTTGGTCTGCGAACAAACATACCAGTCTTGATTTCTTTGATAACAAATTGTCTTCTCTCAAGCGATCACTGAATCAAATTCAATAATAAACACCCCTCTCACGCTTCCACTTCCACAAAGCCTCCTATATACCATTGAGTCTTTCCACTTTTGAAAAATAATTTACTATGCATAAATATATCCTTAAAAATGCCCATTGGGCGGATATATAAACAAATAAATAAAACTCAAATAAACATACTAAACTGACATTCTTGGATGTAAGAAATGTAAAAAATATTGAATTTAATTGTTTATTTTCTTATTAACTCTTGTGTGGCAGTGATGTCACACAAGTTGACATAGGATACAATACTCAATATATCTCTCTTATTTTTTAAAATAATTAAATTTTTAGAATCTTCAAATGGACATTTTCACATCGGATTTAAAAAGTAAAATTTGTATAACTAGGCTGGATGTTGATACAAAAAATATTTATCCCTGCGACGCGGAGAATGAATATCCGCTAATTCAGAAACACATCTGTATAAGAGAGAGCACGAAGACACAACTCACGACAAGGAAGACAGAGACGCAGCTCTGCGGCGGGTGTTGTAGTGTTGTGTGAAACAGATACAGTCGGATAATAACAGTGATGGGGGACGCACGTGCGTATTTATGATTAAACTAAGCGGCGTATTTATGAATTTTAATTTGTTTTTCTGTAACAGGGCAAAATTATATGTTCATTTTGCATAAATTTAAGAAAATAAATTATTAACCCGTATGTCTTCACGTTAATTTTTATTTTTAAGTTTGAACGTTAGGATATTTCGTCTTTTACTAGTGGTAACACGATGTTACATCACCGCGAGCAAGGGGATTATTTAGCACAGTCTTTTAAAAGTTAATAAAAACAGCTATTTACTTTAATTAACAAGATATTTAGACTTATTTCACCCGACATGTGATCTTATTTAGCTACAAATGTTTTACTAATTTAAATTTACTCAAATTAACCAGAGGTAAAATTTTAGAAATTTAAGTGTTTAAAAAAGACAAAATAGTTCATGTCCACATTGGTAAAATTATCACTTTGGCCATCCGGTGGCAGCCCATAAGCCCTGCAAATGCATCCGCTTACCTTATTCCATTCCAAAAAGGTCTCAATCTCTATTATAATACCCATCAATCAAGTTGATATTTACTGTAGATTTAAAACCAAAAAACATGTTTAACAGAAATAGAAAACCTTTTTTAGAAGGAAATTTAAAGTAGAGGACGTTTAGAATTGGGTGGTTTATTCAAAATCCAAATAATTTTCAAAATGTTTTAACTGCCCTTTATTCATGTTTTTGTAGAAACTTTTTTCTCAAATAAGTTTCATTTCAAAATGTATTGTATGATAAATAAAAAGTATATTTACAGTACAAAAAATGTTAATAAATAACTTTAAAAATAACAAATACACAATTAAGGCACATGACATTCTAAAATAATATATAAAAACCTAATTTCTGGAAATAATCTAGTGTTTCATTTACATTTTTCTCAGGTGGAATTTAATCAAATGCTTACAAACTTAATGTACTATTACGAGCATTTTGTAGCGCTGTGAACCCTAGGATTACGTGGTTCTAGTTATCGTGCTGGCAGCGCCCTCAAGTGGCGATGATGGTGCAATATCATAGTAATACCTTTGGAATTTTTGAAAAAGGTTTTCTTTTATAACTAAATACTCAATTATACCTCTAACAGTACAAAATAATAAAATGTTAATATACATTAAATGTTCAGCCTCGTAGTGCAGAGGTCAACGTGTTTGCCTACCATGCAAGAGGTCTCGGGTTCGATTACCGACATGGTTGACATAAAGTATTTATTTTAAAATGTGTTTTTACAATATTTTATTTTTTTATTTTTTTATTTAATTTTACAATACGCCCAAGGGACATTTACAAAAAATATACAGTTAAGTACAAACATAGTGCGTAAAAATTTAAAAGATAAACAATGCTTTTTTGTATACATTTAGAAACAATAAGAAGCATACTGCCATGCAAAATAAAAAGTGAAACTTTACATGGTAAAAAAGAAAAAAATAATTTTAAATGGATATAATAAAAGTAATTGTAAGTAACTTGTAAAGAATTCAAACAAAAAAAAAAATACATTTTCATATACTTATAAGTATAAAAAAAAATACATGTAACTACAAACAAAGAAAGTAATAATTTTATAAATACAAAACACATTAAAAGAAATAAAAAAAGATTTTATATACATGTAGAACAATAAAAAGCAAACTGCAATGCAAAATAAAAAGCGAAACTTTGCATAAAAAAAAAGATTAAAAATATGAATATAAGAACAATGTTAAAATTAAAAAACAAATTGTAAATAACTTCTTAAGAATACTAAATATATATATACACACAGATATACACATATATACGTATAAAAAAATTGTTATTAACAAATTAATCTTAAAAACAAATAATGAAAATTAGTTAACAGTAAGTATATATGTGAAAATAATATAATATACGGTACACAAAAATATTAGATAAATTAATATCAGAAAGAGATAAGATAATAATAATAATAATACACATCAAAAACAGAGAAAGAATTGTATGAAAAAGAAAGTTTCATTACGACATTAATAATTTGTTTCAAACAATGCATTTAAGAACGTTTTAAAATTGATAATTGTCGTATTAAAAATGTCTATTTCACAAGTAAATTTGTTGGCTAAGGAATGTAAACGCGGAATCGGAGAGTGTCGTGCATAATTAGTACCCACGTATGTACTAGTAGTTGCTAACAACTCCGTACTTCTAGTGACTCGATTAGGTATTTTGAAGTTAATGAGATTATGACATTTTATAGTCTCTGTACTGGTACCTGAAGCGTAAGACTGATCATCTTACCTTCATGTAACAAAAATGATCAAGATACACTACAATAAGTGTAATAATGCAGTGCCCTATGCACCATTAGATGCGGAATGGGAATGATGATAATGTTGAAATTTCGAATTAAAATGAAAATATTGTTAATGTATATATGCGCTGTGGTTTTTTAGAATTTTGTAATTTTGAAATTATTCCGCCTGCGATGTCACCTGTTCTCTTCGGTGAGTTGTGTTGATAGGTGAGTTGGCTTTCTGTAAGCCGGAAATTCATCACAACACCTTATCATTGGTTTATTTTGAAGAGCTAGTTAATCGTAGTACGTCAATCAAAAAAGTTAATTTTTTCAAACATTTTTGATAAACTTTGCCATACAATTAAATGCTCTAATTATTTACATTAAACATTTTAATTACCCGATTTCCTGTAGCACTGAACTTTCTCGTTACCTACGAAATCAGGCAATTATAGGGCATTACAAACCACATATTTATCGTTTATCTTATTAAAGCCAATTTCATTTATCATTTCCAACAATGCTCATGTAATACTTATATAATACGACCTACATATTAAATTTTTAATAAAACGCTTAAATAGGGAAATATCACATTGTCTATGAAATATTGTCCAGTAGAATAAAACTTTTTTGGCGAATTTAGTAGCATAATTACTTTTAAATTTGTACTTTTAAATTCCCGGAAAAACGGTCATTCCATAGGCGACGCCCCTAATACGTCACGATTCATGTTTATTTGTTCATGCTATTGAAATTTTTGTAGAACAATATAGCAAATCTTGACGTCACTACAACCAAGGCCAAACACGTCGCGTTTTTTACCAACGTATTTTTATTGAATTTTTTATTTTTATTTATGTATGAAAACATTTCTCCACAATATCCATATTGACTTTGAAAATACAATTAATAATTCTTAATCCATTTTATATATTTTTATCGGTATTCGTAGCATGTGATATTTCCCTATTGAAATTTTGGACCTGTCATGTAAAAACCATCTTGGCGTATATAATACCTACATAAATAAATAAATAACGGAGATCTGTTTCTCGGAATATTTAGTGGCGGAAAAAACTTCATTTCTGGAAAATAAGTATTATTACGACGCAGTAGCGAGGTAGTCAGTTTAGTTCCGCTGTCAGCAAGGCGAAGAGTGATAATTAAAATTTTGTGACGAGTTTGTTCTAATGATTATATAATTGACTAAATACACGTGTTTAAACTTGGTTCAGTGTTAAAACAACATGTTGCTGGACGTTTATTTGTCGGTAGAAAATAATATTTGGTACAAATAGTATGATGTTTGGAGCAAAATCTTTTGATCAAGTTGCAGAAGAGATTGGACAACTTTATTGGAACTTATAATTAGAAATCAAACACTGATTTGAGTCTACTGAACACTTTATTTTATTTTTACAAATATAAACATATAAAAATAAAAACTTCGTGACAATTGTTTCGCCTTATCAGGGCATTTTCAAACGAATGTCTTAATAAGGCGAAACAATTGTCACGAAGTTTTTATTTTTATATGTTTATATTTGTAAAAATAAAATAAAGTGTTCAGTAGACTCAAATCAGTGTTTGAATTCTGATTATAAGTTTAAATATGGAGTTCTACAAAATAAACACCAAATCAATCAATAATAACTTTATTGGAGTCTGAACTTTTTAAATATCATCAAATGCCTGTAAAAATCACGTAAGAACAGTTTAGAGACACATTGCTGTATACTATTGAAAAAAATAGAATTGTATGGGTATATATACATTACAATAAAAGAAATGTGGAAACATACAGTCAACAATGAATAAATTACATAATAAAGATAAGGTTAAAAGACAGACCAGCGAAGTTTCTAAATAATAATCATACATACTAAATTATGCTGCACTCCTTAATGTGTGCGTGCGTAAATATGTTAAAGGGTATGTTTGTTTGTATTTGTATGAGAATAAGAATTCAGGTGTGTGTAAGCAAGTGCACCATTGAAAAGCAAGTGGGAGTGTATCGCATGTTTTGGGAGTTAACTTAAGTTTTGTCCGTTTTTTTTCTAAATGAGGAAAACAAAATGATACAACAAAAAAAAATACATCAAACTAGTTAATATTGTATTTTCCTTCATTATTTTACAACCGATCGGTCAATAATTCATAGCACCCTTTTTTTAATCTTAAAAAAGTAGCTCATTTATTATAAAAAACATTGTTTTTTTGTACTAGTGAAACGAATAAGAACACCCACGGTCTTTAAAACGGTTTCAAGTATGTGGAGAATGTACTTTATCTACATAGAAAAAATAGTTATATTATTTTTCTGCCAGCGTAGCCTTGTGTAGTTTTAATAGATTTATTTTTCAACCTTATAAAGTTCTAAGTCGCACAATTTATCAATCAAGGCACTCCCATCACAGTAGGTTGTAATAAAATGTACCAATAAAAAAATATGTGTCACCTATATTTTTTATTCGTATAAAACACCAATTTAACGAAACAAAACGAAATTACACTAGAAACATAATTGGCTTACCGAAGTTTCGCGTGCCGAACAAGCGATTTAATAATCTTTTCAAATGATAATAGGGGAGTAGTCATTAAATGTTAATATTCTCTGTATAGAAAATGTGTATAAACTTGCCCCGTTTAACCCATCAATTCAGTAAGATCTGTGGCTGATATCTGGCTTAGAGACCGCCGGGTACGGATTGAATTTGAATTTTAAATCATCGTCTGCTTCAGTTAGCCTCTACCTAATATGCCAAGATGGAGGATAATGCTCGCAGGGCTGTTGCCTATATATAAATTGATGAATATTTTTGCTCTCGCGGCAGCTCACAAGCACAGAATTTAACCTAGTGGATACGCAGATTGCTTGGAAATTGTACATTTCAGGTGTTCTTTAATATCCCAAAGAAATATAACATTTTCCGTTACAAAAATTCACTTACAAAAATATTTTCTGTGGATATCATTTTGGTTACACGAATTAGATAATAATTTGAATAAAACGAATGAAGTAATCAATTTCCTTTAATTTTATACTTTGTGCATAAAATAATAATTTGTTTGTTTGAGTGCTATTTCTCAAGTCTTTTTCCTCTTGGGTGTAAATCCCATTTATTTGGGGTTTGGTTTATTTTTTACGGCCGGTTGTCACCCGATGCCAAGACAGTAATACCTCTTGCTAACTGGGGCTCAGGATACCACCGTTGACTATTGTTCCTACGCTGCCATCCTCAAAACCAAAATTCTGTCAGACGCCAGAGTCTTCCAACAGCCCACAGTGAGAAGTATGTCCGGGTGGTCTGAGAGAAGATTTGTGCCCCTTCCACCATTTCTGCCGTAGTTGTGAACTTTATCTCCGGCCATCACAGCCGTCAAGGTCTTCAGCCGTAGCTCTGGGCAAGAGATTGCATTATACCCCGCAATACGAGGTCCTCACCTAAACTTAGCCAACTAAACACTTCGGTCTACTGAAGTGAAAAGTGCCCACCCCCGCCGCGTGGACGCGCTGAATGAGAACGAACTTCCTGAAAACTGAGAAGGCAATTCCGGCCCAACAGCCGGGTTAATTAATGATTTAATTTAGATATGTCAGGTAAATATATTCCTACAAACCATTGCACGAGGTTGTGCTATTTCTCAGTATTTTGTCGATTTTCAAGGAACCGATTTACGTTTTTTTGTGCTGTAATGAACCGTGGACAAGTGTTTTCGACTCAATGTCTACTCACAGGTAAAAATCCTAAAGAAAGAAATAGAGTGGAGATAAGTAGGCTTCATAGTGTAGAGGTTAGCAACTACGCCTACCATTCTATAAGTCCCGGGTAAGACTCCTGGCAGGTTGAAATATTTTCATTATAGGTCTTTTAACACTTTATTCATTTACTTATTACACATAATTTCTGCCATTTACATAACATATTATTGAAAGAGAGTATATAAAATAATAAAATTACATAATATGATTTATTAATCCACACACGAACATAAACAAAAACCGACATATTTTAGACTTAGAGATTTCCGACATAATGATCGCCAGTAAAATATCCAACTACATCACATAAATCATAACTATTTTAATCCAATCTATTGAAGTTGATTTTCTTTTATTTGCTAAGTGTAAACGAGCGCATATTTTTTAAATTTATTCATGTTACTAAAAATAACAAATCACACATATTACAAAAAAATAAAAACGAGTCCTAACTTTATGAGGCCAAACAGACCTGTGTTAAGTTGAGATACAACAAAATAGAAAGTAGAAGCATGCATATGGTAATTGGTAACTTTATTTTCATAGTTGGACAGTGTTACATCAAATAATTGACAGTGTTTTGTATTACATTTATAGGTGAATTTTATCGAGCTACTTTAATGAACCGAGTTGTGGTCCCGTGGTAGTATTGTGGACTCGTGTGGTTTAAATCCCGCTCTACTACAACTCGATTTCCATTTTTCCAGCACAAATTATTTACGACTTTTAGAAAATGGTCTGAAAATTTCAATATTTGAATAAATAATAAAAACTCGAGTATATGCTTTTTAAAAAAAAATCACTATCCCTGAACCGGAAGCTGAAGTGTAAGACTGATCACCTTACCTTTATGTAATAATTGGCTGTGGGGTTGTGCGGCATCCATCCTTAAGATGATCGAAATACACTGTACTGGTTGTTCCAATATAGTGCCATATGCACCATTGGATGCAAATAGGTAGATGACGACGAATGAAAAAATCAACATATTATGTTTAGCGAGTTTGAAACATACGTTTTGTATGATTTGAATTACACGTGAAAAAAAAACTAAAACATAAACTTGCAAAATCTTAAACATCAGGCTTGTTTTATATAAAAGAGGGTATTCTAGTGAAGATATTTAGTTTGGAAGAAATAATTAAAAAAAAAAAAAAAAAATTAATTTGAATACATGTTAATAAAAAAAATGTTGATATATGTTATATGGCAGGTAGTTCGTTATTTTATTCAAAACTAATTTTAAAATTGTTACCTTACCGTAAGGTAATTAAAACACGTATGAATGAAAGCGATTAATAAAAATATTTAACATAAAAAAGATAACCTTAATTAAGTATGTTTGTAGAACACAAAAGAACAATAGGAACCTGATTCTAAAGATTTCAATTGTAGATATTGTAGTCTAATTTAAGCTTGCGACCAGCATTTTCCCCGTAGAGGTGAAAAACGACTATGAATATTTTCCGGAACGATCTCATTAGAAAACGGTTTATGTATTCTTGAACGGTTGGTTCTGCCAGCTAAGAACCTTTTCTGCAAGTTTCCATATATCCGATACAATTATTCTGGTAGTAAAATCTAAGGCCACTGGAATCGCTTTCCATTCGGATTTCTTTATTATGCGAAGTGCGAGAGGGAATACCCGTAGCGAATATTATCAATATTATATTTAAATATGCATCTGAAAAATATTCAAAGATTACGTAGATGTTTTTTAACAAAAACAAGTAACAACTCATATAAATATTGTTCGATTCTGCTTTCTTAGAAACATTTTAGATATTGACTGTCTCAAAAGTGTGTACTTTGATCTTTTTCAATCCATTGCAATCTATGGAATAATTGGCTGTAGGGTTGTGCGGCATCCATCTTTAAGCTTTTCATAATATCATAGACATTATTACTGAGAAGAATATTCCGACGCCCTCCAACATTCCCATCAAGACGGTTGTTCCAATGCATGAAGGTGCTGGATATGAGACAACTTTATCTAGAAGCACTGACTCACTTCTATTAGAACAATAAGGAGAGATCTCAGCAAAACTCAGACCTCTGATATTTATAAATGATATTGCTTTAAAAATTAAATTTTCCAATTATCTTTTATTTGCAGATGACATATTCAAAATTTTAAAATCAATTGATGAATGTCATAAACTACAAAATGACCTACACTCTTTGTTATCTTGGTGTCATAAAAACGGCTTATTTTGTAATAAAAATAAATGTATGTCTATTAAATTCACAAAAAAAAAAATCGTTTTCAATTATTCAATCGACAACACAATTTTAATAAACGTCGAGACAATTCGAGATCTTACTTTTACTCATTGATAACAAACTTTATTTCAAAGACCACATTTCAAAGAAAGCGTCTTAAATATGTGGATTCATTTTGCAAATATCTAAGCCATTCAAAAACCCAAAAATTGCAATTGCATTATATAAATCATTTGTTCGTAGTTTGCTTGAATTTAATTCTATAATATGGTTTCCTAATTAGAATATTCATATAACGCGAATTGAATTGATGCTACGTATATTTCTAAAATCGTTAATATTTAGAATCGGATCAAATTCTTTCGTAATCAACTATTATGATCGTCTAGAGTACTTTCATATCTTTAGTTTAAAATTCAGAAAAATTTTGGCTGGTTTGATATTCCTACACAAATTAATATCTAGCTGTATAGATGCCCATGATATCCTTGCTCAGATCAACCTTAATGTACCTCGCCGTAACTTGCGTACTAACCTTGTCTTTGCTGTAGGAAATTGTAAAACTAACATCGGATTCTTTTCCCCTCTGCCAAGGATCCTCAGAACATTGAACGAAATCTCACTAAACGGTACTGTCGATGTGTTCCTACAGCAAAGGCGAGCATTCAAGAAGCTCCTGATTCGCGATGACACACTTGGCATGTCCGCCTAGATTATGTCATAATTATACATTAAATTTGAAATTGTGTAGATTAAGTGTCACTTTATAATAAATACTTAATAATGCCCATGTGTTAGGGCTTTCATAAGCCTGTTGATTGGCTTAAAAAAAAAACTTTCTTACGAGGTTTTCCTAGAGCACGAATCACATTATTCCCAAAATCTGTTCGACTTTTGATCAGAATCACCTCTCCTTTAACGCACCGAGAGTGTTCAATATTTTGGCAGAGCTTATTAAGCTCTCAAGGACAAAAATTTTTCCAAGAGAGGTGTTAAGGACTGGATTTTCTTGGGTTGGTGGTTGGTGGATTTTCTTAGACTGGATTTTTCGGGATCTAAATAGGAAACTCCTTGATGATTTTTCGAATTTATTTTTCTCTTCTTTCAACTATATAATGTAAATCAAATGTTTGTGTTTGAGGCTTATCATATCGATATGCCATATATACACATTTTCTCGATTTTTTTATTATCATGTTTCTAATTTAATAAAATAATTGTAGTAATATTTACTGTGTTAATAATTTGTTCATCCCAACTCAAAACAAGACTTTAGTCCCGTGAAGTTGAGATTTATGTTTTAAAAAATATACAGCAAAAATCGAAGTAAATAAATAAAAGAAAAAAAAAATTGTACAGTAAAAATGAATTTGAGTTCTTGAAGCAAATTGTTAAGATACGTTTCATTTGGTATACCAATGCAGTGCATGCTGGGTGTGGATAGGGAAACAAGGATAATGATGATGTTGTCTCTAATAGCTGCTCGTATACCATCGAAATTTATTAATTATAATCTACAGTAACGTTAATCGAAAATCCAACCTTATGATTTAAGTTGAACGCACTAATCACTCGATATCAAAAAATTTAATACTATAAAGTTTTAAGTTGTCGTCAAATGCTGGTAATAGTTACAACTTTTTTTTGTTTTCATATTTAGGTATCTATTACATAACTTCTATTTAGTATTTACATATTTCAGTACATTCTTTAGAAATCAATTTTGAAATAACTTGTTTACTTTGAAATAGGTTTCTGGCTAACTAACTTATTGTTAGACGCATTGTAATAAGACATATTTTTTTTGTATGGTCATCTTGAAATTCCTCTCTCTTTGAATACAAAATATCGTATTCCTTATGAGAACGTTTGACTTGAGTAATTCAACCAACCTTCCGTTGATGATATTATTATGTTGTATGGTTCAAGAGAGATGTACGTATATTTACATAATATATTTTACATGTAAACGAAGGGTTCTATACATGGTCAAAGGTACCTTCTTGTGAGAATTCTTGTAGCTGAAATGGTGATAAGTCAATATGTCTTTTGTGACCGTGTCAAATGAAATACAATTATGTATTTAACTAACACATGCCTTAATTTATTCGAACTTATATACACACACGTGTAACACACTAAAAATAAAAAGATTCTAATACGAGAGTCGAGGATATAATGTGCGCGTTTATTAAAAAATGCTGATATTGCGTGAAAATGTAAATTATTTGATTTTATTAGGGCAGTAGGAAGTTTAAAAAATTATTTTTTGTCATTCCATTCTTACAGACTAATTGAAAGAAAAACGGCACTCTTTAAATAATATAGGATATCTTAAATAACACTTATACAATCGTTTTATCAGACCTATTAGATTTATTGATAAATTTATTTACTATGTATTCGGCTTAAGCTAATTATAACAGTTATATGAAGAAAAATAAGCACAAGAAACTGAACGAAAATAACATAAAACTATGTACCAAAGACAAACTAGGGCAATAAAATAAAAAAAAAACAATATTAATAAACATGATAAACATTTAAGACTTCGAGTCTACTCATTCTGGACATTGGGGCAAAAAAACAAAAGTTGCTCCTAAAAAAATTGATAAACAGCAAATTTGGATTTCTGGTTACATGGTTAGGAACATAAAAAGATATTGATTGCAAAAGAGATGGGATATCACTTATAGCATTAAGTATTGTGAAAAAGGATATAAGGTCCATCTTCCACGTTTCTCCAATGAAGACAGATTAAGTATTGCTCTATTTTAAAATAGGAATAATTACCCTTTGGCAACGTTGCTACTTTTCTTAGAAAACGGCGGTGGACAGACTCAATATGGTCTATATGAGTCCTATAGAATGGAGACCAACTTCTAGAAGCATATTCTGGATGACATTGAACCAGTGAGCAGTAAAGAGTTTTACTGGTATTAATATTTTTGAAGTAAATTTTCATTTTATTGATAAAACAAAGAAGTTTGCGAGATTTTTTTACAATATTATCAATGTGTTTACAATAGAAGAGTATACTTTTTAAAGTAATGCCCAGATCTTTTATTGACCAAACCATTGAAAGGGAAATAATTTTTAGTTTTAAGTTGAATTGTATAGGTTTTTTCATCGCGAGAAAGATATTATTTTTAATTTGTTAATGTTTAGTAAAACACAATTGATGTCGCTCAAGTCATTTTTACAATTAATATCCCGTTGAAAAATAAAATAATCATTGCGAGATTTGGTAAATTTAAGTATTTTGTTTTCATCAACAAACAGCCAGAATTTTGTGTTTTGAAATACATTTGAAAAAAACATCATTTAAAAATATTACATTATAATGGAGCAAAGTGAGCTCCTTGAGCTTACTTGAGAAGTGACAGTGATTGGAGAAGACAAGAAACTATTAATTTGAATCAACTGTTTTCTCTTACTTTATATATTTATTTAATTTATTAACTAAAAATATAATATCTTATTGTTTGATTTGTGCATCATTTTGTGAAAAGGGCCTAAAAATTATATTGTGATGGTATTTTTTACAATAAATAAAGTGTTAATTTTCCGTAAACTAAGTTTTATAAAATATCCATTAAAAATAAACGTAAAAATGTTATTTTTATTTAAAAAATGATAAAAGCTCCATCTTTGAATAATTAACATATTACAACAGAGATGAAGAACATTTGAGAAAAGGTAATATAGAAGTCTAGGCATCTACAGGGCTTTTGACCTGTCATTGGCTGGTTTAAGTGGCCACTTTACACACTGTGTAACATTCACCATCCTGCCCATATTTGAACATCCATATTCCTTCAATTCTTTTATTTGTTGATGTTTGTGAAGTTAAAGAGCTGAAACCTTTATTTATATTCAGCTAATGACAGGTCATAAGCCTTGTAGATGCCTAGACTTCTATATTATTATTTCTGAAATGTTCTTCATCTCTGTTGTAATATGTTAATATTATCAGCTCCCCAGACAGTTGAATCCAGTCCTTGTCTACAAAAATTTGGACAAACTCAAAATATTGTTTATGAATTAGTTTCATATTTTCGTTTAGGATCACCTTAAGAAGGCAAGAAACTCACTCCAGACTTACGTTCCAAATACCAGCTCAGTGAAACTAATAAATATTTTATCCTACCATGTGCTTACCACGAAGGTGCATTTGCAAACTTTAACATATTCGAGATAATAATGTAATAAATAAAACAAAACATAAAAAAAATAAGAATATTTATATATATATATATATATATATATATCTCATTCAATGTACACCTTGTTCGCAATGACGTGAATAAACAAATACAACCATTTATTTATAAATTAATGTAAGGGCAAATACCAGAACTGAAATGGGTGGATCAAACCTAATTCAAAAATGTTTCCGAGTCCGCTCCGAGAAGATCTTCCGTTGAGTTATAAACGTAATTTAGAATACGTGTTGGGTCCTTAAGCTGTAACTTGGATATGTTTTCCCGAAGAAAACGTAAATTTGGCCCTTTGGCCCAAATCCACCCCTGGATCTGTGACGAAATAGGGTCTTCACACTCTAACGAGGGTATGTTTCGGTGTTTGCTTTAGTTAATCTGATCGTCTTTTTGGTACAAAAACATGTTTAAAATGTACATTTTTTTGTAGACGAGACCTAGATTTAAACGTCATGAGATTTACAGATTTAAAAGGAATGGAAAATCTATCAGGTAAGGGAATTATTTCTCTATTTAAATACATCTCCGTACGAAATTCTTTTTTTTTCCGCATAAAAACAGAAAAATATACATATTTTTGACTAATACATGTAGTTACAAAATAAATAAATCAAGTGTTTTGGATACATAAAATCAAATATTTGATTCGTATTTAGATTTTCAAGGTGATCAAAAACATACTGTACCTATTGCTTATAATCTTCATTACCACATCCGCTTCTAAGTAAGTCCACATGTGGACATCAACCAAACGCTTCTAGGAGACCCTATCGAAACAAGTCTCCATGTAAGGTCTACTGCAACACACTCAAAACGATCTGTATAGGAGATTGCTGCGTCCGTTGTCGGACATTCAAAGTTAGTAATGAAACCTTATCTCTAATATTCTCTTCAAGGACTTATTCTCAAAATTTAGAAGATTACACAGCATGACATTTCATTTGCAAGACTTGTTAATTAATCTAATTGAGAATTTTGTGCCGATTCGCCCAGTTATTAAAATCAATTATGATATATTTCAGGTAGGTACTTAAGTACGATATCCGTATTTTTACAAAACTCTTTTTCGTATCAAAACTATTGATTCACGCCTCACCCGAAAGCTTGTGTTCGGATCGGCTTCAAAACTATGTATGTACAGTACAGTATTCATATCGAAGAATGTTCGTTTTTCTTTCTAAGTGGTTAAATATCGATTTGGAAATATTCCGCATTACTCAAACACCGGGGAAAAATTAACATAAGCAGTATCGTGTTTGAAAATATATGAAATTCAAAGTTATTCACGCTGACCTATACTTCGGTTTTGCTTAACCTTGAATATTGGAAAATTGGGTTTAACTTATGGAAAACTTATTCAGATTTAAGCCACTCTGTTTTAAATGAAAAAAAAAAACAGTTTCAATATGTGATCGTATAACTTATTTGTATTCCGTTCAATCGTAGTAAACGTGTTCATTTTTCTTAGAAAATCATAAAATATTTTATTTTATCCGTATCTAATGAGAACAAGGCCTTGCATTGGTGCTCCTATCCCAGTATATAAATATTATTTTTCCTTACTCAAGATGAAAATTTAGAAACTATAATGTGTTGCGGTGTAAAAATATTTTTAAGTCATATCATAGATAATACTTACCAAGATTCTTATTATGAGTTTCTGACAACATTTTTTTTATGCTCCGGCTTCATTACTACTTTTTTGTCTCGTATTTAGAAAATCGGTTTTTAAAGGTTTACAGTCCTGTTTTTTTAAAAATATTTAGAGTTTATTCAACAAAAATACTGATCAATAGAAGACAGATCTCGTATTGCATGGTACAGGATCTTGGCCAATATCTTGTGCAGTTTGTTGTAAAATCATTACTGTGCCAAATCTTGGACCGCTTTATTTGTTATTTTACACGAGGCAGTTTCTAGAATCGAAAATTGTACGAAAGTATGCACAGTACTAATATGCTTTCGACGCCATGATAGATAACGGGCAGCTTCAGAGTTGACAAAACGAGATTGCTGACAACAATCAACATAATGCATTACCTACTGTATTGTATAGGACTCGTCGCACATTATTCATTCGATGTGTATCAGTTAAATTTAAAAAATAAAATGCTTCTTTTTTTCAGAATACGGTTTTGAAATTTAACATACTTAAAAAAATAAAAAAAACATTTGATATCATTTTGTCATTTGAATTTTAACAAAATGGTTTCTAACTTTTTACTAAGCTCATTATTGTACCATTTTTAATACAATTTACAAGTTTTAAGCAAATATATTATTTTCATACTTACGCATCCATACACACGCACCCTCTCCCTCTTTCATTTCCACACGCACATGTATCCTCTCCCTCATTCATTCACGCATACACACATTCACATACACATGAATACAAACGTCACACAAATACAATTACTAAACTTCTTTTCTTATATATTATGTGTCATTATATTTACAGTGGATTTTTTAAATTGGCTTTAGTATTGTTAAGATTTTTCTAATTATTTTGTTTATGTAATAGCTGTAAAAATCCCAAATAAAATAAAATAAATAAAAAAAAAAAATAAAATAATGAATTATTCTGGGATCAACAATCAACATCGCGTTTTTTTAAACAACATGGATCCTGAACCTTATTGAAAATCAGTATTTCCAGAAAAGAAGGTGGGAGTGAAGTGAAAAAGTGTAGAAAACTAATACAACCGACGATAAATAAAATGACACAAGCAACAACAAATATGAAGTTGACAATTAACAGTATTATAGGCGTGGGATGATCGCGTACATTCTTTATACTCGTACAGATCTAAGTTCTAATATTTTTTATTGCGATACATATTTCACCGATTAGTTAGCTCTGTTCAATATTTACAAGCTTATACTGGTTTATAAAAATAGTGAGTGTAATGCTTCAAAATATTTATTTATTTCAGTTATACATTTTTTTCACATTATAAACAATAATACAAAATAAAAATAATGTGACTGCGCCGAAGGCACTTAACAATAAACTTTTTTTTACATGTGAGAATTTACAAAGAAGACTTAATGTACAGAGAGAAGTTACAAAATGTTAAGACAGCTTTAAACACTCCGTATGTATGTTTATATTTAATTTATGTATACCTATATGATTTATATTATTAAACGCACAGTATAAGAACAAAAAGATAACACAAACTATACTTTTGTGAAGCAGGTGATTCAATATTGGTTTGGGCGAATAAGACAATCCATTTTACTTCTACTCAGCTCCATTTATACATTTTTTATAGCTTTTTAAACATTTTCTCGTTGATTATCCATAATGTGGGTGTAAATACGCTTGCTGACTTTCTCATTAGGCTTGGAATATTCTGGAAATGTTTTATTTTATTTTAAATATAAATCATATTCATAGAATATGTAAATTATAGCTAAAATGAACACACAAAAGTAAATAAACATATTTTTTAGAGTCTTTATTTAAGAAAATACACATTTATTTACAATATAATTTTACAATATAACATATAAAATATTAAACAGATTTATTCCTTATAAACTGTCACCGGGAGCTATGACATTAATGTTAATTACAATTTAAGAGAGAACGGAAATAATATTAAAAAAATATATATATATTATTTACAACAACTCTATAAAACCAGATATAATAGTTCAAATGTTTCAAACCATTGAACCATTTTTTCTCTTTTACACCAGTAAAAGAGAAAAAAATCAATCAAATGAAATGAAAAATATTAACATTACGGTTTTGATGCTTATAAGTTTAAAATTCTAGGTGCTCATAAACTCAACTTACAGATGCTATTAATTTCATTCAGTTAAGTTTTTAAAATGTTTCTATTTTAATCCTGTCTTGTCATTTGTCAATGAACTTTTTTGTCATCACGACATGTTGAATGTTGATTCTTCTTTATTTTAACATAATTTGATGCTTTTAATATCAGAAATATAAATAAAGTTTTGTTTTACGATTTTCACACATAATCTTTACATACGTGGTCTTACATAAAATAAGAAGTACATATATTTGATTTTTACAACATCTTCATAAGCGTTTGTGAAAGGTTAGACTAAAATTCATTTGAAAAATAAATTAGATATCAACTAAATGTGAATTTGTATTTTCTCATTTTATTCAAATCCAAAAGTCGTCAACTGTCGGCAAAAATGCAAATACACTTTTGTTGCTTGGCATTTACTAAAGAAAATAGACATATTGCGACATAAACAGGCATTTAAGCTTACATAAACAACACGCATACCATCATTTTTACTGAAGTATCTATGGAAATACGTAAAAAGCAAATAAACATGAATATTACGAAGATTCATTGGTTTGTAAAGCCACACCACGCTGCCTTTCCACATTTTGCCAAAATGTCGGGATGAATAGCCCACACTTTTATCTTTTGTTTACGAGCGCACTTTTTGTTTCGAGTCGTGTGTACTTTTGAACATTTTTTGTATGCTATGCCGTATTTTTGTGAAAAATACAAAAAATCAAGTCTGATCATTGTTTCATTCTACATAGGATAGATATTTAAAAATACATAATTGCTTACATAGTACAAGAGCAACGAAGAACATAGTGGAATAATTTACCCACCAATGTCAGATACGGCCCCCTTCTTTATTCACATTTAAATTACGATTGAAATGTCACTTTTTGAATATTGGTGTTTTTCCATGCTTTTCATTTTTTTCTACCCACTTTTATCCATTCCTCTTTTTATAGTATAGTGAAAAAATTTACTCACTAATTTCTAATTAATGATTAATGATTATGATAAAATTATAAATAAACTTATCAATTAAACTTTTTGGTTTAGTTTTTATCAAGAAATATCAACAAAAAACATCAATAATTAATTTCAGTTTCTTAAAAAAAAAAAATCTCCTTTTTAAAATAAAATGTGAAGTGAATTAAAAAATAAAAACAATATGATCGTATATACAAATTATTACCTCAAATTAAACGGTTTGAAATTAAAATTGCCTAATGATAATAAATCCACCCTTACATGTATATAAATTGAATACGTAGGTATATATATATATTTTTTTAAATATATATATTTTGATAACTGAATGGAAGTCAGAGCTACATAGGCTGGTTTTAAGTGGCAACTTTACACACCATTAAACATTTAACACTTGGCTTATGTTTGAACATCATTTTGTTTTGTTATAAATAAGGGATTTTTCCAAAAATAAGTTTTTAACATCGATTTAATAAATAATATTTTATCTTTTTGTTTCAGGTAAGAGAATGACACTTTTTCGCATATCGCAAGATAAAAATAGTAAGTTGAATATTTTATAAACACTTTCGTACGTTTAGTTATTTACATCATAAAGTTTAATTAGGTTGAATCAATGATTAGACTAAACCGTGGTTAAATCATCCATCTTTTTTGTTGGAAAAAAGATTTTTTTTCATTTCAACCAAAACAATGAGATTGTTTTTTACTAATACTAATGATCAAACAACCGGGCCTATGGATTTGAAGTAAATTTTTGAATCATCAAAACGATGCATTACAAAAAATCTTCTCGTTCGCACCATAAGGATGCTAGGAAGAAAAATATAACATGAAATTTTTATTTATTTTAAAAGGACTATCATGTTTTATTTATGTTTCATTAATTACATTGACCAGTTTATAAATATATTCATACTAACGTATTCAACATACATAATGTTTCTATGTGTACATCATAATATGTATGTAATATTTATCAACTCAATGTGTATCTTATATTTTATTTCTTTTTAACTATGTATACAATTTGAACAAAATGGCTACGGCCATTAATAAAGAAATAATTAGTTATGAAGGATAATTATGATTTATTGAGGGTCAGTTTAAATAGTAGGTAGGTACTTTTTTACCTGATTATATATATATTTTTAAAATCATTATTTTTAATTTAAAATATCCCAAATATCGCCAATGCACCCTTATTTATGTTTTTATAAAAATGTAATAAAAAGCATTATAAAGGAAACTACATTTACTCTTATTGTTCTACTATTGGATGTAATAAAAAGGCATGAATAAAAATACTAGAAAAAGTTAAACTTGAGTGTGATTAATTTGTTTTGTTTATAGGTATTCGTTTTATTTTATAGTTTGAAATTATTTCTTATCTGGGGAATATTAAAAAAATATGTATTCAGCGTTATATTTTATACTTGCCTAAATTTCTATAAAGTATGTATTTCTGGATTAAGAAGCATCATAGTTCGAAGTGTCAAAGAAATAATGGCAATAATTGTTAAATGAGGGTCTCAAATTCCCTTCAAAACTGTCAGTGGGAGTGAGTGAGATAGGAGTAGAGCAAGAGCACCCCTCGATGTAAAGTGAGCACTTTAATTGTAGGGTCCTCCCAAATAGCCGGCGCTGTTTAAGTGTCTTAGTAATAATTATACCCTTTAATTTTAGTGTCAAAGGTACTAAAGAGCTTTTTAAGATAATGAAGCTGCTTATATTATAATAATGGTATCATTAGCGTTGTTAAATACTGCGCTATTTAAAGATTTAGCGACTTAAACAGCACGTTGAAACAATTTAACTAGAAAATAACGTATCCAACGATAGACCGACAATTGCAAATTACGCTTTTATAAAGAAGTTGTCCAAATTATAGTTTTGCAAATTAATTAAGCTCGATTATTATGTTTATTAAGGGTTCAAAAGTCACTATTAAAGAGAGTGTTGAATAATTTTTCCCTTAGAAAAATAATATTTTGGAAGAGTTTTTTACCCCAGGAGACAATTCGAAGGTTTTGGGGTTAAATAATTCATTATAAAGCCATATAAATATTGTTGCGCTCTTTCATTGTTTAATAATTAATAGTATTTACTCTCAACTGTTTAATTAAGTATAAAACAAGAATGGTCCCATAGTCGGCTTCTAGAGCGACTGAAAATGTTTTTTTTATTTTATTAAATATGTCGAATGCAATGCATTGTTCATCATAAGCAGGCATATGAGTATAGGTACAGTGTGTTAGACGCGAGAGGTGATAAAAAAGTATTCTTAGACTGTACTCTTTTATTGTTAACCTTTAGTTAAATGGAAAACATTTTTATATGAAGCTCGACTAAAAAGCATTTTTTTATTTAAAGAAAAAACAGATTAACGATTCTTTTTTATTGTTGCAAATGGTATAATTAGCAATTCGCACACACACAGGAAAAGGTTTACAAGTTTTATTATGTTCTACAACAGTATGAGGAACACGTAGTTATTAAAACTTCTTTGGGTTTATTTAAACCACTTAATAAATAATAATCCTTCATCGTATGTTTTTTTAATTTATTCAAAATGATATTTCTAAAGCTAGGGTTTCCTAGGACAGCGGTGCCCGTATCTTGACGGCCGTAGTGAACGGTGATGCGGTGGACAGCCGTCGTAACGGTGACTAGAGAGTTGTTTCCTAGGAAAACGGTGTTGATAACACCGTTAAAAAATAAAACCACTCTCTAGCCACCTCTACGACGGCTGTCCACCGCATCACCGTTCACTACGGCCGTTAAGATACGGGCACCGCTGTCCTAGGAAACCCTAGCTTTACGCTAACAAAGGATGAAAAATATTTTTTTATATCCTAAATTAAAAATATTCGGAATAAAGATACGCATAAAATTTGCTGTATCATGCGATCGTTACACTCATAGAAATATTAGGTTTGAAAATGGTGTATATTTTAAATACATTTTTTTAAGGAAAGCGAGAAAGCTACTTTTATATTTTGTTATAATTTAAAGCTTGGCTTTTTTGATTTAATTTTTATGGTAATTTTTGTGGTATATACCATATATAAGGATTAAAAATGCTAATAAAATTAGGAAATATTGACTGTCGAAGATCTTGTGTTTCTTAAAAAGGGATTTTATAGATTCGGTTTTTGTAATTAATTGAAATTTCTTGATGAAATTCCATTTTTACTAAGCAATAACTGGAAACATATTGAGTTTGTTAATTTATAACTTTTATTAAAAAATACTTGAAGATATACCCAATTATTTTAGTGATTAAAATAAAATATATATTTTAAAGTTTTTCAAATTTTTAGTGTAAAGTTAACTCACTTTTTGTTAAAAGAGTTATCGTAAAAAAAAATAGAATTATTTACGCAATTTAAGGGTATATTGATTATTTTGGTTGCATGTGAAACTGACATTTTGGAGAACTGTACAAATATATACAAAAAAAACACATTTAGCTATGAATAAAATTGCTTTTTCAATTGCCAAATTATCTCATCAAAAGCGTTAAACTGACGTTGAAACCCTCATTTAAATAAAGTGATAAAAAGTGTCTACTTTGAGGTCATTTCTAGTTCGGAACTTCTAACTGGCATAATGTTTTGAGTTTTAATTGAGTCTATAAAATATGAGTGTTATAAAGATTATTAAGCGTTCATTCTCTAAACACGTTTGTTAGTAGGGCCCTCTGGGGAGACATGCCAACTAGTCAGCCGTGGTGACAACCGCATCATTTTAATAACAATGAAGTTGTAAAAAGACAAGTTTAGTAGACATGCCATGTTTCACGCCAAGGTATGAGTACCACTGAAATTATGCCTGATGCTCTCAATCAAAAACAATCGTTGACAAGTTGGAGTAATTGTTTTTAAGTGAAATTGTGAACAGTTAATATTTACAAGTTACAGTTAATAATAAGCTTGGTCGAGAATGATTAACATAGGATGGAGTGTAAACTTATGTATATCTTAACAAATTACAACAGGGATGGAGAATACCTTAAATAAGGGAATATGGAAGTCTAGGCATTTACAGGGCTTACGACCTGTCATTGGCTGGTTTAAGTGGCCACTTTGCACACTGTGTAACATTCACCATTTTGTTTACGTTTGAACATCCATATTTGTTCAATTTTCCGTTGGTTGATTTTAGTGAAGTTAAGGAGCTGAAACCTTTATTGTTGTGAAGAGATTCATCTGACTGAATTATTTCACATACCAGGCAACGCCTGAAAACAATTTTTAAATTTTTAAACTTCTTCTTCGACCAGTTGGTTTCATTACAATATTTGAGTTTGTCCAAATGTTCGTAGACAAACAATGACAGGTCATAAGCCCTGTAAATGTCTAGACTTCCATATTCTCTTATTTAAGGTATTCTCCATCCCTGTTGTAATTTGTTAATCTTAATGACTCCCGAGGGGGTGAAATCCAGTCTTTTGTCAACGAACATTTTAACAAACTCAAATATTGTATGTATATCTATTACCTAAATTTATTGCAACATAGAGAAAAAACTTTTTTAAGAAAGGAATATGAAAGTATAGGAGTTTACGTGGTTTGTGGCATGTCACTGGTAGTTTTAAGTTTACTAGGCTACTTAACTCACTGTTAAACTTTCTCCAGTATGCCCGTGTTTAAACATCCAATTCCTTTATCTGTTGACATTTATTAAGTAAAATAAGGTTGTGATTCCTTGGCTAGTGTTGCAGACTCACGCATCAGCGGTCCAAAGTTCAAACCCCAATCTACCTTAACCTGATTCTTATTTTACATTTGTGAGTTTATTTATTTATTCATTAGCGAACATTGGTCATTTATACAATTCATGGGGTATTAATGTTAAAATATAAGAATAGTCAAAACAATGTTTGAATATGTCCAAATGCTTGCAGACTGGCTGGATTTCCTCCCGAAAGAGCTGTTTATTTTTTAATTTATTTCAACAGAGAGGAAAAACATTTTTGAGAAGGGAATATGAAAGTCTAGGCATTAACAGGGCTTATGACCTGTCATTGGCTGGTTTAAGTGGCCACTTTACACACTGCGCCTAGACTTCCATATTCCCCTTTTCATAACATAACATTCACCATTATGCTTATGTTGAAACATCCACATTTCCTCAACTCTTCCATCTGTTGACTTTTGTGAAGTAAAAGAGCTGAAACCTTTATCACGTGGGTGAGATTCATCCGGCTGAACCAAAACACCTACTAGACAACGCCTGAAAACAATTTTCCAATTTTTATACTTCTTCTTTTACCAGGTAGTAATTCAACAATGTTTGAGTATGTCCAATTGAAAATGGAAAAATGGTAAATTATTTATGTTTAAGTAACATGTATTCTTGGCACATATACATACTTTATATTTGTATAATAACGATTATTATTTTTTTACATTTGATTAGCTAGGCATTTATAATTAAGTAGTTTTAGTTTTTTTTGTTATTGTTATATTAGTATGGAAATACTTGTACTTTGAAAGATAAAAAAAAATCTCAATTTTTAAACCCTGTTGTAAGATGATTCTAAGGCTGAGCCATGTTAGATGGAGACTATCCCAAACAGACCTTTGATGCATCTCAAACAGAAGTTTCCAAAAAATAGTGATTAAAAAAATAAAAAGGGAATATTTGAGGGTCCACGAATACGATCACAAATGCATGTGAGGAACGATTTAATTCACTGGAGAATGCAGCTTGGCAAGCATATTTTTTTTTACCTATAGTTTCTAAGTAAATCAGAAGATTAGAATATCGTGTAGTTAAGAATGGAAAAAATATTAAATAATTTGAAATTTTAAATGCTTTATTGGAAACCATGTGATGGGGAAAAATCGATATCATATTTGAATTTAAGTCATTGCGCTGGCGATATCTGTAAAATAAATTGTTTTTTTTAATTAAGGAGATAATTTCAACAATGTACGGTCTCACATAGCGACCGCAGTCAAATGTGTATAAGCGTTGGCATTCTTATCTGGCGACGACTTTACCTTAAGATTATGAATTAAATTTTTTATAACAAATAGAAAAACTGTGTAATTTTAAGTACATTTCGTTGAAACAAAATTGCGTAATCTGAATGAGAAATTAAAATTCAATAGAAATTTGTACTTATAAAAATAATAAAAGATTATAAAAACAATAAAACACTTTGCACTGACAGCCAATCTACTAAAAAAAAAGATTCTTCAAAATAAATGCACTATATCTGAATTATACTATTTATATAAATCATTTAATGATAAAGTAGACTCTTTAAACCTACTAACCAAAATGAATTCTAATTTCCCTTTTGCGTGACAAGAAATAAATATTTATTCCATCTGCCAGTCTGTAGCACACAACACTCTTTTCTTTATCGTTCTTGCTTAAACTATAATGTTTTTTTTTCCAACTATTGACACATTATATATTTAAAAGGTTCCTTAATTTAATAAAATAATAAATTAAGACTCATTTTATCTGGTCGTGATACGCACTCACTTGCTTTTTAATGATACTCATGCTCACACACACCTGAACGCTTACTCTTACATAAATACACACGAACACACCTCTACACTCACTTTCATACAAATACACCCTTTTACATACATACGCACGCACACATAAAAGTACCATAATTTATTTTGCATGATTTTAACTTCGCTGTTCTGTCTTTAAACCATATATTTATTACGTAATTTAATGATAACTGTATGTTTACGTAAAATAAATAAATAAAAATACTTAAAAAACGAAAAAAAACGAAAAAAAACGAAAAAACACATATTGTCGGCGCATCGACGAGATCTGTTTGGGTTTTCACATTTGCTGTGCAATTAAAGCATTTATTAATCACACACGATGTCATTTTTCTGCGTAGCATCACGTCTGTTTATGGTGAAAGACTGTTGCTAAAAATGAAGGCACATAAGGTAATTATCCGCAAATTAAAACGCTATTTTTGTTATTCTAGTAACGGGTTTATTTAATTATTCGTCATTGCGATCACATAAATAATGGTTGGTAGAATCTCTACTTCAAAATGATTTTCTCAACTATATTTTTTTTAAATTTTCAACTCTTTGTGGCACTGAACTGAAATAACTTAATATGAACATCGATAAATCTGTTGCCGCCTCTTTGAATTATGTAGCTAAAAAATGTAATTACACAATTATGCGTGAACGCGCTACAATTTATGATATTATGAATCTTGAACGTATTCACGTTCAATTTATACTAAAAAGCTTTATAAATATTTTTTTATAAAAACACAAAAAATATTATTTTTTTTAAATAATACGGGCCAAAAAAAAGTTAACCAGAAAATATGACATCAAGTGTCGGATTACATTTATTTATAAAAGATCCCACAGGTTAAGAAGCTAAACATTACCTTTTGATTCAAATTCCTTACTCTAACGATTTTTTGTAGAATGTGATTATTTATCTAGACAGTTGATTTACCACTAACTTTGCAACGCCTTTTCACAAATTCCGACAAAAAACTGGGATTTCAACAACCTTTTAATGTTTATTTATATCAACAATAAAATCTGATAAAAACCGCTAAGTAAAAATCAAAATAAGTTTACTTTATAAAAAAGCACGTGGTTTAACAACCAACAACAATCATACTTACTCGTGTTTGTTAAATCAAAATTGACACCTGACGTGGAGTTTATCAGCAGTTTAAAAACGTTTCTGATTTTTTCATCAAAACATCACTGCAAAGAAAAAAAATCTGACTGTTACAAAAAAAGTAAGATTAAGTTCTATTTATTTATTTATTAAAAACATTACACGTGCATACGATGATTACAGAGACGGAGCTTATTACGTAACCAGGAACGACCTATGCCTGTGAACCTGCCCCGACTCATTAGAAAATTCGTGTTGAGTCGAGACACTTGGAATGCAATCTTAAAAATATATGTGTACATACATACACACATATTTACAAATACACATATCACACAAATATATATATTATTTATTACTTATCATTTTCATTTCTTTTACATTACCATACTAGTCATTTATAATTTAATTATAAACGGTACCCACATAGGTATTTAGGTATATGGGTATACAGAAAGATATTTAAAACATTTATATATATAAACATACACACATACATACACATGCACATGCACACATACACATCTACACATACAAATAAATGCATATATACATAAACATACAGATATTATTATTATCGAGATACATAAAAATAAAAAAAGATTTATTAAAATTTATTTAAAAAAGAACAAAACGAAAAAAAATTATATAATTAATTTATAGCCTACAGAATATCTTACCTATAATTATATACATCTAGACAAAATAAATCAACTTCGCAATAATGAATTATTTTTTATTTTTAAAAAATGTAGACGCTGAAGTTCGTAAAAAATCAAAGTTGTCATATTTAAAACGTAATACATATAGGTTTTCTTTGAACCAGTTTTTTTCCTTTAGTTTTGAGCGGCAGGAGTTGGACAAAATGTGCTGCGTAGGCCAGAAACTGTTAAGGATTTAGGAGATGTAAGACCCACCTTAATTAATGACCTCGTATTTGTTTCTTCATAAATAGGCAGTTTATTTATTTTAATTTGGGGTTTGCGTAACGAGGACTGCAAACATGATGTTAAGTGGCGCGGAAGCACTCATCAGCACGTAACTAGGTTTAATCCGACATAGGAGGATGGATATGATAAGATCTTCGTCGTATACGTAAATTTATATCATCAGGACTCGTATTGCAATGTGACGATACGAAAAAAAAAAACGTATAATTTTTTTTCTGCACCAAAATATGAATAATTTTACAGACGTAGATTACAAAAATAACTGACATAAATTGTAAAAACTACCTAAAAAGTAAAAAATTCACATGCAACATTATTTTGAGCATGTCCAAATGTTTGCAGACTGGCTGGTTTTCCTACCTAGGGAGTTACATTTGTTGCAAAAGAAAGAAAAAACATTTTTGAGAAGGGAATATGGAAGTCTAGGCATTTGCAGGGTTAATGACTTGTAATTGGTTGGTTTAAATGGCCACTTCACACAACTGGAAAATTGTTTTTAGGCGTTGCCTTGTATTCAGCCGAATGAATCTCACCCACATGATAAAAAGTTTCAGTTTTTTTACCTCAAAAAAGTCAACAGATGGAAGAGTTGAGAAAATGTGAATATTCAAACACAGGCAGAATGGTGAATGTTACACACTGTGTAAAGTGGCCAATTAAACCAGCCAATGACAGGTCATAAAATCTGTAAATGTCTAGGATTCAATATTCCCTTCTCGAAAATGTTTTTCCTCTCTGTTGCGACAAATTTTAATATGAATAACTCCCTAGGGAGGAAATCTAGTCCGTCTGCAAGCATTTGGACATACTCAAAACATTAAATTAACTTACTGGTAAAAGAAGTTTGAAAAATGGTAATTTGTTTCCAGGCGTTGCCTAGAAGGTAAATTGGTACAGCCGGATAAATCTCACCCTCATGATAATGGTTTCAGCTCTTTTATTTTACAAAAGTCAACAGATGGAAGAGTTGAGTAAATGTGGATGTTTCAACATAAGCATAATGGTGAACGTTACACAGTGTGTATAAACCCGCCAATGACGGGTCATAAGCCCGGTGAATGCCTAGACTTCCATATTCCATATTATATATCCATGTTATTTATTAAAAAAAAAAAAAAAACTTTCTCAGTTGCAACAAATTTTGACGATTACATGCCTTTAAAAATTTGGACCAACTCACTATCTTACTAACTAAATTGAAAAACAAAAAATACGTATCTTGCGTTTAAACAAAATAGTATTTCAAAAAATATATAGTAATTATTTTAAATTCTAAATTTTTTTGGTAATATATTTTTTCTGATTTCAATGCGGACATTTTTATACGAAGTGCAAAATGATAACAAAGCATTAAATATATGATTAGAAACATAAAAAATAATTTAAAAAAATATTTAAAAACCTATATATGGCACATCAATATGGTTAACAGTAAACTCAAGCATTCGGAAAATCATCAAGGAGTTTCCTACTCAAATCCCTCCCACTAAGGAGAATCCAGTACTTAACTCCTTTCTTGAAAACAATTTTTCTCCTTGAGAGCTTTATACGTCCTTCCAAAATATTGAACACGCTCGGTGCGACAAACGAAAGATGTCTCTGAGCAAAAGCCGTACGGGTTTTGGGTATGACGTAATTCATGCTCTTGGAAAACCTCGTACGGACATTTTGCTGAGACCTCTCCTTATTGTTTGACCAGAAGTGTGTAAGTGCTTCTTTTAGGTACAGTTGTCTCATATCCAGCACCTTCATGTATTGGAACAGCTGTTCTGACGGGTATGTTGGAGGGTGCCGGAAAATTATTTTCAATTATTTTATGTTTAAAATTAATTTGAAAAAATATGTTCTTGAGAAATTTTGAAAAAAAATAAATGTAATAAAAGTTTATATTAGTTGTTAAAATTTATGAACTAACTTTATAAACCATAAATAAATATAAAATAAAATAAACGCATCAGTGTATCAATAAAAAATTAAATAATTGTTGACAGAAAATGAGAGTTGACCATATCGACAAACATCGATAAATATCTTAGCGTCACATTGCAATCAAAAGTATTGTCTGAAGTAGCCGGTGCATTTATTACAAATGTTCGGATGCATCTGCAGATAATGTTCTTTAATTAGACAGTGCTCACCGATTCTTATCTACTAAGACACGAAGAACTATATAGTCTTTAGGTGCAATAAACATGCTAATAAATTATACGTTTGTAGTTTTCGCATGGGTGATCCTTTTCAAGACAAAAAATATTCAAAGATTTATATATATATATATATATATCAGTCCTTGGACTTTAATTGTACTAAAAATATTTCAGTTGATTTTCCAATGAAAGGTAGGCAAACATGCAAGAAAGGGTAAAAAAGTCAAAATTTAAGGTAAGTATTATTCACAAAATATCGTTATATCGTCTTTTTGGTTCTGGAACTTGGCAGTCGTGATAGTCGAAAAGTAGAAAAAACTCTCGATAAATATTAACCATAATTTTCTGACAGATTTAGTCGTACAATAGTCATTTCTCCAGACAAGCGTAACAAACAGGGCGTAGATGTCTAGAATAATCTAACTGCGAAGATAAAACGTATGAAAGTAGAGGAAGCGAGGTCTGTATGCAAAAACAGAGTGAATAGGCATTTAATCTTCTCCACCTACCTCCAAAGGGAAACGACGCGAGTAAACTCCACTGATCTAACTGACTATTTGACTGTCTGATTAATCTAACTGAGATGTCAATGTGTTTCCCTTTTATATAAGAGAACAATTAGTTCATTATTAATCAAATGGCCGGCGCGGCGCCAAAATGCGCCTGTTTAAAATTAAAGCCGCCTAAACAAACTACACCAGAAACACGAAATAAGTATTATCTTTAAAATAAATAGTACTGCGCTGCAAATCTAAATATTTAAGAGTTTCCTTATTCAATACGCAACAGTCTAAAAATAATAATTAGACAAAAGTTTATCTTTATAGATTCAAAACTAAAAAACAAGTACAAAGAAAATCTTAGTTTTAATTATATAAAACAAAAAATATCCATGTGCATACGCTATAAGGGACTATCTGAATACTCTAGTAGGCCAAATACAAAATAAAAATATCTCTAAAAATCTGCTCGTGAAAGGTCTAAACATTCGTTTTCACAAATTTAGTATCAAATGTAAAAAAAATACGCCAATTACGAGTATTTCACACATTTCTATATTGTTTTCATTCCTGATAAAATACGTTTGAAAAGTAATGCTTTAAGTTGTAGTTTATGTGTAAAGAAGTTGATGAATTTTACAGTTTAAAAAAGGCGCATATGAGTTTTGAGCATTGAAACGGGTTGCGGTCTCGTTATAGTGTTGTAGATCAAGTGTCCGAAGGTCAAATCCTGCTTTACCACAACCCAATTTACATTTTTTCGTTACAAGTTATTTACAGCTTTTAAGAAATGGTCGGAAAATTCAAATATCATAATGATAAACACCACTTCGTGTATTAAGAAACACTAACGTTAATTTAAATTAAAAATATAACCAAATGTTAGTCACATTTTAAAACATAATGTGTTTATTGTAAATTGCAATATGCATTATAAAACCAATTATTGTGGTACATTTAAAAGTAGAGTTTTAAAATTAATTATGAGGAAAGGGTTAGTATGAAATTGTTAAGTACTGAGTTTACATTTTTATACTAGCTACTCATATAATACCAAATATTCCGTTCCTACCCAAATTCTTCCTCATTCAAATCGTTGTTGTTCTACCATCCTGTGAGCAAGTCACATCGTAAAAAGTGTCTCTCTGACAAATCCTTATCATATCCTGCGTCAGCATTTTTCGTACAAAGGGAAGTTAGCGTTATATAAACAACCTAAGTTATTCAACTCATCAACATTCACGCGATACCGGTATCTGTGCTATAGCAATAGTGAAGTGCTTTATGAAAGAAACAATCGGTAGAACTTAAAAGTGAGTAAACAATTTTCATACAGTTCACAAAATTCTAATTCCCGCTGTTTTTAGTGTACAATATCTGAAAGGCATTGAGCTGACCAAACAAAAATATTGTAAATTATACAAAATATGTAAATAATATTTTATCTGATAGAAAGCACAAGTTTGCAGATATATTTTATGTTTGTTTAAAAATGTACGTTTTGTGGTAAGCTACAGTGATTCAGTTGTCTGACATTGAAATTCAGAAAGTTTTCCTTATATTTACATTTAGATATTCAATATTCCCGATACGAGCCATGAAATACTAAGCTTAGTGCCGAAATTATACAATAAAACTTCGGCACTAACTTAAAACTTAAACATTGGCAAGTCAGGGCAGATACCATTTCAAGAGTCAAACTTTCAATTGACGATGCTTGAACTTGAGTCTTTACGTATCTGGCTATTTTAAATTGTAATAATAAAATGGTTGTAGTACATAAAATATGCTTTATTAAACTTACGTAGAACAGGAGTGGTGTTGAACTACCTTGTTATAATATATGTAATATATGAATTTCGGCGGCATATCAAAGGCTCTGGGTTCTATTCTCGGTAAGAACACAAAAATTAAATGTAATTTTTCTCAAACCTCGGTATTTTTTGTTGTAATTCACCACTGAATTTGAATCTCTCGGCCTATTGTAATGCAAAAATAATAATAAAAAACGTTTTTCTAACGCCAGTTTGTGAAACCTGGCGCTGGCGTAAGAGAAGTAGCGCAGGAATCAGAAGCGACACTAATGTGACACAATAATGACCCCCCTGACTGTTTTGTACTAAATAAGGGCGGACAAAATGGGCTCGGGTGCATGACGGCTTCAAATTGTGCGTCGTTAATTGCTATCGACATGCAACAAACTTGCAACAAGAGAAATACTCAACTTTGTAGCCACAAAAATGAAATAACATACGTGAAACAGGAAAACAAAATTGGTGAAATAAAGTACAATATGACGATATTTTAAAAGAAACTGTTTAAATCAGGGAAATGGATATTAATAAATATCATTTACAATTTTTTTGTTTAAAAAAAATCAAAATATTGTTGTATTTTTTTTTCGGTAAGATAAAGATATATTTATTATTTTATTTATTTACTTAAGTTAGTTAATATTACATTGTATATAGATACAGATATAGATAAAGATATGGACATCGATATAGATATATAAAGAAATAATGTTTCAAAAAATCTTCATGCCTATCATGTACACATTTTAATTTTGAATTTTGATATCCCGTTTCGTATTTTTTTTTATCTCATAAAACTGCAGTACCGTGTACTTATTTTTTTTTTTTTTTTAAACTTCTAAATACTATTGTAAAAAAACATATATATTCTCGCTCTTTACAGTATATTTAGTAGTAATTATTATTATACAAAAAGTGTAATCATGTATTTTAATGAAAAAGATCTTCACCGACAAGTTATATTAATTGGTTTGGTGAGTTCTGTAATAAAAAAATGTATTTTAAAAAGTGATTGAATCTAGAATATTTGTAATTATATGTCGTAAATAACTCTTTCAAAAAGTGAAAAACAAGTGAAATTTTAGTTTATATTATTTTGAGAATAAAACAGAACTATAGAAAATATTGACACATTACAAAATAATTTAATAAGCCATTAATATTTTTCTCCTTATAGATAACTTTATCAAACTACGGATTGCATTAACTTTTAATTAAACACACAAAACTAAAATAATTACGCTTTTCATATTTTAGGTACATGTATTTCAAATGAGTTAAGTTATATGTTTGTGAATAAGTTACATTATAAAACATATTTGAAAATAAAAACTAAATCTAATACCAAGCATCACGATTTTCAATAAAGGACACTCATGTATTTCTTATATGATAATCAATTTGAAGGAACTAATCACATATTAATTTATTTTATTTTATAAACATAAACGGCAAATCTGCCTTTAAAAATTAATTATAATACTAACATATTTGGCTCAATATAAAAATAAAAAATAAACATAAATTTCCGTTTACCCAAGATTTAATAAAAAATTAAACCTAAAAATTATACAACATATTATTTGAACGTATTTGTGTAGTTAAGGCTATTTTGAATTGATTAATTAAAAAAAAAAAATCCTGGGGATCCGGTTTTCTAAAAGCTGTCCCTGTTTGGTTATGTAAAATTATGACCACTCAACAAATTTAAAAATTATTCTAAATAAATTTATACAACTAGTTCTTTTACATTATAATCAATTCGTACAAAAATAATTTTGATTACCATATTATCAGTAATAAAATTCATACGCACTGCATTCCCTTTTTTATGTTTCTCGTTCTTCATCTGATTGAAATATTCGAGCAACTTTGTACGAGTCATATCTCTCTTTCTGAAGTTCACACAAAAGTTGCGGACCATTATTTGTTAATATTATTGAAATAATTTTTTTGAGTAGGCATGATATTATTAATTGCTTTAATCATAAATCGATCCGCGCTATTATTTACTTAACATTTTGATGTTTTATTTTTCCAATTTTCTTTTTGATGCCTAATAATTGTTTTTGAAGTATGAATGGAGATTTCGCATTTATTTTTTTGTAAAGATAAAGTGTTAAATAAATGTATTTACCGTAGACAATAGTTCCAAATTTATATAAAAAAATGTCTCTAATTTAACACCTTCTCTTCAATCATGACACATAGGGCGTTACTCATAAACTTGGCATAAAGTTACGCCTATGTATAGAGGTAGAATACAAATAGGAATATTATCCTTGTTTTATCACTATTCCTTTGTAATAGGGCCAATAAGTAAGGCGAATAAAGTCTTATATTTACTATAAAAAGTTCTCATTGCTAATACATATATATATATATTTAATTGCGATGTTAAATGTAGTTCTATCTCGATGTGTTATATCTGTTTTATAGATAAATACCGAGCTTTCATAATATTTTCAAAACGATCATTTTTACTTACTTGCCGTTTAGAAATAAACTGAAGTCCAATATTTGTTTTTGGCAAATACACACAATATATTATTGGCAGTAATATTCGTGATCTGTCAAACAGATTTATTACGGTTATGAATCAAACCAATAAATGGTAACAGTTGAATTTTTATTCACATTTTTTAGTTAGAGAAAACAATATAGATTTTTTAATATTTTGTTTATTTAGAATACAAACAGATAGACTATTTACATGTTTATACATAGAGACTACTAAAAAAATATGTACATATGTACATATATATAAATAGTAGGACTTAGCGTCCAATAACATTTTTTCACCAATTGTTATAAAATAAAGCGACGCCGACAGTTTAAACTAATGTCAAAAATAAAATGACAAGTAATTGAAACAATCTTAGGCTTAATTTAAAAAAAAAATGCATTGACGATAAATATTTTTTGATATAAATTTAATAAATAAAGTAAAAACAATTCTTGAGGACGTATTGTAGCGTTAAACGTCGACCCGTACGAAATCAAACCTGGGACCTCAAGCATGGTAGGCGATTACGCCAACCACTGCACTACGATACTGACATACCCCCCCTCGATTTCCTTTTTCGGAATATTCAACTGAGAGTAGTTATAGAGTTAAAAATTTTGTAAAGAGTTCCGGTTCTTTTTCTCGCACACAACTCACTCTCAGGTTACGTTTTTTTTCCTTTTTAGGTTTTAAATATATTACATACGTTCATATATAAAGATCTCATAAATGAAAGAATTTGATACTAAAAGAAATTCAAAATAAAATTTAACCGCAGACAATATCTTCTGACAGCCTTTGTGAGAAAACAGTTCTCATGAATAGTAAATAAATTATAAGGAAACCACAATGCAATTCTGCCAAGATCTTTTGCTGAAATCTCATTAAGTGCGTCAAAACATGAATCAGAATTGTGACAGATGAAGAAGTCGGAGCCTGGAACTTTAAAATTACCGATATATAATAATAATTGTGAATATAAAAGAAAATAAAATAACGAAGTGGTTTTTTACCGTACATTCACGGAGACTGGACCGCTGTGCACGTGCAAACCACGAGCCCACTGCGTGATATCGCATGATTGGCCCATCTCACACCACGGCAAAAATCTTCGCGGCATGATAAAATACAATACGACGGATCAATATTTATTGACTATTGACCGTAAACATTACTATATTTATGGTTCTACAATTATTATTTACTCATTTTATGCCTGGCTAACGCAAAAACCAGTACACTATGAGACCGACTAATTTCCATTTAATTTTCTTTTGCAAGATTTTTACCCGAGAGTGCTCGCTAAATTCAAATAATGATTTTGATAAACATATCATTAAAATCTCTTTTGTTAAGTTTTACTATTTCATTTTAATCGGGTTGTGGGCCCTTGGCTAAAGTTGCGGACTCACGGATCAAAGGTCCAAGTTTTGAACCCCCACTCTACCCCAACAACCAAAAATGTACCGAGGCGTTTATATTGATATTTTTATTAAAGTCATTAACTATGTAGTTTTATAAAAGAAAACGAAAAATATGAATATTATCAAATTTAAATAGGTACTAACGAATCTAATGAATGTCAATCCACTATAATTTTACCGTGCCGTTTAGATTAGGCTAGACGATAAATAGGCTATTTTACGTCGGATACTACGCGGGTGATTTGTTTATATGGAAATTCCTGTAATTATGAACAGACTTAAGACATTTTTTTTTCGAATATTTTATAATTTTGGTCAAAAAAATATAAAAAAGCCGCATTTATCGGTGTTGACTGGTATCGACCCACAAAACATGGATATTTCTTTTTATTTTATCTTTTGTACATCATACAAAATTTTTTAAACGTAAAAAAAATAGTGTATTTGTGTTATATTATTTATATTCCGAACATCAACTTTGTGGTCGAACATTTTAATGAATGTAAGTAACTATTAGTATAAAACCACTTGCCGACTTTTTTATGTCTACTGGTTTTAGGACGTACGCGTCTCTTCATCAGGACACTCACTACACCAACATGGAAATACTTCGTTACAGTTTCATCTTTATCATCACCATAGGAAAAAATACATAAATCATACGTAGAGTAAAAGAGGATGCAAACCGAAACCCGCGATCGAGATGTGTCAGATTACGTTCGGCTGTACTCGGGTGCATCTTATGGCTTGTGACTTGGCCGCGTGCCCTGTGATGGCCGGTGACGATTTAATGAACTTGCAAGTTTTAACAGTCAAAATGCCTAATTTTGGGCGTTTAGAATTGTCTTATTTATATAAGTTTCGGTTTCGGCAGAAAATTTTATTTCGGTCAGTCACAAAGAGGTATGTCCGTCTCGTTGCATACTGGTTGGCGCGATCGCCAACCAATATGCAACGAGATAATGATTATAAAGCTTCAATGCAACATTTCACTGTTTCTGGAGTGGCAGTTGAAGCGTTAGACTGATCACCCCACCTTCATGTAACAGACGATTGAAATATGCCGTATTTTGTGCACCTATGAAAAAAAAAGATGACAGTTAATACATGAAACTATACATACTCGTACACATGCATATATACACATACCGACATGTAGGTATACAAATAGTAAAGTAAAACAGTAATATTGAGATTACAAATCACTTACAAACTTCCGTTCTCTGTTTGCATTTAACAGAGTAAATCTGTTACACGTTTAATATATTCTGACTTTGATGTTTGTATGAGAAGTATATGTGCATTGTTGGCAAATAAAATCGGAGAAGCGAATAAAGTGTATGGTATTAGCAATGCGTGGGAAGAATCGCAAGCGGTGTTACTTAAAGTTTTAGCGTACGGAAGATCTAACAAATATAATACAAGAAAGTTTGCTGAAAGCTAAATTACTGAGTAAAATATATCCGTTATCTCTTCTTATTAATACACTCGATTAATTAAATAGTGGCGTTTTTATGGCAGCATATCCAATAGACACTTCATTATTACACGTTTATAGCAATCAAATTAATTGTTCATAAACGTGTTTAATCACACTTCGCTATGTTTATTCATTCATGTACGTATTTTTTTAAAAAACCAATTGATTACAGCTGTAAATTGTAATATACGGATAGGAAAAAAAGACGATAACGATTTAAGGCTGAAGAGAAATATTTATTTTTTTAAAAGAAGAATAACTCGCTTTGTCTCCATTTAAAAGGCTTATCAGCCGGTGGGAAATAGAGGATATTGAAGAAAGTAATGAAAAATTCCACACAGATTTATTGAGAAAAAAAATCTTGATTTTATTTCTAGAGAAGTAATTGAACCCGCAATGCCAATTTCACCGTTAGCCGTTTATTCAACTGCGCCACGGCGTCTGTCATGCACGAGGTTCTGGCTTCAATCCCCAGTATGATTGATATGAAATATATACTCTTACATATATTACGAAGGTGTTATATACTTCAGTCACTGGATTTGATACTGAAGCGTTAGGCTTGTAATTTTAGTTTCATGTAACAAATGATCGAGATACCCTGCCACTTACCGAGTTTTTTATGCCCAACGGCTTATAGACGTATGCCTCTCTTCATCAGGACACTATTTACACTAATGTGCATATGCCACTATACACCTTCACATAGATGCGAAAAAATATAAAATAAGCATGCTGATAAAAACTGGACAATACTAAATAGAATCTGTATTTTTATAATCAGTACACGTTGGTATTGGCGTCTAATAGGATGGATCCCAGGCGTTGTTTTCATATTTTTGTGCAAATATTATAAAGAAGGTGTATATTGGAAGTTACATTTTCGACCCATAAGTTTCCCGACGAAGAGACGGACACGTCTCGAAACCGGTAGACAAAAAAAGTCAAAATGTGGTTTTACACAATAATTCAATAACATTTTTTAGTAAATATTTATAGGTACGAGATACGAGTATGTCAAATGCGGCCTCCATGGTGTAGTGGCTAAGTCGCCTGACTCACGCGTGGAACGTCCGGGTTTGTCAAACTGATTTTTCTCAAGCTTGGGTGTTCTGCGCTGTAATTCACAAATGTAATTAGACTGTCAAGCTTTTTGTGGTGTAAAAAAGTACACGCTTCAAATGCTAGTGCGTCTGGTTGTGGCCTCTTGGCTAGTGTTGCAGACTCATGTATCAAAGGTCCGAGGTTCGAACCCCAATCTACCCTAATCTGATTGCCATTTTCTAACAACAAGTTATTTATAACTCGTAAAAAAGGCCCCAAAAGCTTAAACATTTGTGTAAATATTTTTTAAACACAGACGGAATAGTAAATGTTACACCGTGTGTAAAGTGGTCACTTAAACCAGCTAATGACAGGAAATAATCCCTGTAAATGCCCATACTTCCATATTTTCTTCTAAAAAATGTTTTTCCTTAATCGTGACAAATTTAGATTTTTTTTTACTTAAAATAATAATGTACTCAGTGCTCGGTGTAATTATTAGGTGAGGCAAGAAGAAAACGCTTTAAAAATACTTTAAAACTTTGGTATTTTTATTTTATAAAATATGTAAATGAGTTTTTTATGAATGAGTTTGCCAATTTAATGAATATTTTATTTAACAACCAATTCACACATTTCATTTATTTTTATTTGTTTATTTTATTTATTTACAATTTTCGTAATTATTTTTTTACATCAAGATAAATGAAGTGTCCCGTGCTGAGGAAAACTATATATGTTTCTTGCCCTAAATAAATATAAACCATGATATAAAATCTAACAAATAAAAATTCTTTACAAATAAAAACACTATTTTACTCATTTGGCCTGATCTCATTAATCAGTGTACGATAAATCAGTTTTTACAAGATTTTGGCATGTTTGATGACTAAATACATTTGTAACTCTGTGAGGCCTAAACATCGTCGACTTTGATTAAACAACTCAAATGATAAAGATTTTTTAATTACAGAGACAATGAGCTGCTCATAATGAAATCTAGGCTTTAATTATCTCACCTTTTGTTTTCAGAATTTTATTGTTTTGCGCGTCATGTGTATTGCGGGAATTGTAATTTTACCTCGTTCATATGCGTATCGATTAACCTCACTTTAGTGGGAAGTTTGTAAAGAAAGCTCATCAATCAACCCCCGCATGACCCGGCATAAATTGTATTTTCAATAAAAACACCTAGACGTGATTATTAAGTGGTATTTAGTGGGTGAAAAATAATTGGATTGTTTGCTTCATTCATTTCTAGACACAATACTGGGAAGTATATATCGCAACAGAGAATAATTGGAAAGTTAACGGTGAAATTAGTTTCTTGAAAGAACCGTTTTTGTATTATTTCCGGTGAAATAAGTACCACGCCGAAAATACATAGAAACGTATCGATTGCTTAGTTCCATGGAGCGATAACTTAAAAAAATTAAATTTTTAGTTTTCTTATTCTCAGAGTTAGGAGTCAGTACTATGCAAGCTCCTGATGTATCTGCGATCTGTGAAGATCTATTGTAACGGATCCCCGAAAATAGTTCTCGTCCTCCAAGCCCAGGTATTTAAAGGGCTTAACTACTGTGTAAAAGTGCGAGAGTTCTCATTTTGATAAATTTCCCCTTCCAAACCAAAAATTTGTAAATTATCCGGCTATTAGGTAGGGGGCGCGCTCCCTAATCTCCTCAGGTTTAACCAGTGGTCCCCCGAGGATGAGGCTTCTTTCATGATGTAAAGCATACCATTCACAAATAATTTGTATAGGTGTTTCCTCATCTGCCTTGTAGTACCTACATCTAAAAGTTTCGGAAAGGTTCATTCTAGCAACGTATTTGTTTAACCTGTACATATCTCTTCTATAACTTTTACATTCTAAAAGCATTGTTGATTATTTTAATTGGAAAGTATTTTCAGGCGCCGCCCAGTAGGTAAAACAATTCAGCCAGATGAATCCTACCCTCATCAATAAAGGTTTCTATTAAGACCATAGTAAATAAGATATTAACTGTAGTATCTGGTTTGATGTTATTCATTATATTGAAAAAAGCACTCCTTTTCAATTCTAAATAGGTACATTTAAACATGATTGATTTTCTTTTGTGAGACATGTTTTCAGATGGATATAAATAAACTCAAAAATCTATCAGCTCCGTAACTAATAAATTAAACGTTATTATAATTTACATAACAACTTTAATCCTAAAATTAGAAGCCATTGTGTATAAATACTACATAAATATTTAAGGTGATTTAAATAATTATTTGTTACAATCAATCCATTCTCAAAACTAGTCATTTCTTGTTATCTTTGTATGGAACTGAGACATTGGTATGTATACTCGTAGGAGTCGTAGGTATACATTACGTATTTAAAGCAAAACCTATAAATCGAAAACTATACTAGTAATCAATAATACTAATCAACAGACATGTGATTTCGATATCATTGATTACTAACATTTATACAAACTTAATTATACTAACATATTACAATAGAGACAAAGAACATTTTTAAGAAAAGAATATCCAAGTCTAGGCATCTACAGGGCTTATGATCTGTAATTGGCTGGCTTAAGTGCCCACTTTATATACTTTATTCACTGTATATCAATGTCCATTCTGCCCATATTTGAACATCTATATTCCTTAAATTCTTCCATCTGTTGATGTTTGTGAAGTTAAAGAGCTGAAATCTTTATTGATGCTGGTGAGATTCATTTTATTGAATTATTTTACCTAGGTACTAGGCGACGTGACGCCTAAAAAAATATTTTTATTTTTATACTTCTTTTTGGACCAGGTGGATTTATCAACGACTTTTTGAGTCTGTCCAAATTTTAATTATATGGTTCTTTAATTGTATCTGGATTAGCTCCTTAAGCATAACGCTAATCGCCTTGCCTTCTTGTACCTTTTGTTCGAGATATGCTGTATTTGGTAAGGGTTTGATGATGACGATGTACATAAATAAGTATTTTGGAAAATAAATCAAACGTATTTTTCATAATTCAAACTAGATAAAGTGAATAATTGAAAGCCCTCGGTGGAAATTCGTCGCAATGTAAATTAAAGTTATATGCGAAAAACAGGTGATGTTTAAAACAATTCATCAGTAGTAACTTAACTTTATGATAAATACCAGGATTTTACAATATTTGAGTTTGTTCAAATGTTTGTAGACAAAAAACTGGATTTCACCCCCTCGGGAGTCATAAGGATTAACAAATTACAACAGGGATGAAGAATACCTTAAGCAAAGGAGTATGAAAGTCTTGGAATTTACGAGCTGTCTTTATGACCTATCTACAAACATTTGGACAAACTAAAATATCGTAATAAAACTAACTGGTTCAAGAAGAAGTTTAAAAATTGGAAAATTGTTGTGAAATTCTAGTATGTGAAATAATTCAGTCAGATGAATCTCTTCACAACAATAAAGATTTCAGCTCTTTAACTTAACTAAAATTAACAGATGGAAGAATTGAAGAAATGGATGTTCAAACATAGGCAAATGGTGAATTAAAAACAGTGTGTAATGTGGCCACTTAAACCAGCCAATGACAGCTCTGTAAATGCCAAGACTTCCATATTCTCTTCTTTAAGGTATTCGTCATCCCTGTTGTAATTTGTTAGCCAGGATTTTTGAGCCAGTTATTTTTTATGAAAAATGTCATGCTCATGTCATTGGCTTGTTTAAGTGGCCACTTTGTACACTGCGCATCATTTATCATTCTACCTCAACTCAACTCTTCCATCAGTTGACTTTTGTGAAGTAAAAGAGCTGAAACCTTTATTTATGTGCATGCGATTCATAAAAAAATGTTTTCATTCTCTGTTGCCAATCAATCTTGATGACTCTCTAGGCAGAGGAGCTCAGCCTTGTCTACAAACAATTTGGATATATTCAAAATATTGTTAAGTTTTAAGTGAGACTTGAATTTTCAACCGAAGGCGGTAGTCTGGTAAAACGCACGCAAAATGAGGAAACCGGCAAGGGCAGGTATGAAGGTCATAAAAACGTAAATGAGATATTGTTATTAATTAAATATTACAACCAGAATTATCTTCTTTTTAAAAAAAAATACAATGCTATAAAAAAAGGTTTCAACTAAAATATTTCAATGAATTTTTTAAAAAAGTATTACCGAAAGCAAAATTTTGCGTAGAAATAAAAGAAAATGTGACAAATATTTATGTGGTTTAAAGTGCTTGTATTCTTTTTAAAAAAAAAGAAATTTTGCTTAGACCACTTTCATGTTCAATTTATTTTCTTTAAATTATTACAACATATTTTAGTCAAATACTTAGACTTTTTTGAGATCCCAGATACCTAAATTTAGTTTAGATTTGTAATGGCGTAATCTGTCGGTCTAAAAGTAATTATATTTTAGTTACATTAATCTTTCATATACATTTTTTAACAGAAATACCTTAAATTCTTGTTTTTTTTATTATTGCGCGATTAAAAAAAACGTTCGTTTTAAAATGTCAAAATCGTAAGATTTCCTCATTTTGCGTGCGTTTTACCAGACTACAGTCCTAACAATCGCCATTATAAATGACTTCAAAAAATAACTTAGGGTTGAGTTCAACACGAATAAAAAATAATTTATTATTGGCAACACAACAGTACTAGCTAAAACGTGTGACGACAGCAAAGTAAAAAAAGCATCCATTTTGTTTTATCGTTTTCTCAATCCGTGACAAATTGACGTCACCATGCAAACTTGCGTGATTTATTACCGTCACAAATTATGCATGTATAAGCATAATGTATTAAGTCCAGGGATACATGTTACTGTTATCATTATTTGAGAGAGCAATTGGTCCATAGTTCTCAGATCGTTAAGATCAATAAATTTGCATCACAATATGATCGACGCGACGCTAACGACGGTTGAAAATGAGACTGACCGTATAAGTCTTATGCGAAATGAATAATATTATGGCGTTTAGTTGGAGTTTGTTTTCTCGACTGATTATTTAGAATGTCCTTGACTACAAAAATTTATACCAATTACTTTTTGTTTAAATACTATCAAACTAATTGATCAATATTTAACAGAAAAAAAAGGCGACAAAAGAAAACCCCTCCAAACGGTGAAATAATATATTTACAAAGTTTAAAAAAAAAAACTAATTTTTCATTAGACCATTCACACATAAGGCATTGCGTTGGTACTCCGATTGCATCGTATCTAGATAAACAAAATTTACTTTGAATAAGGGTATCAGACTGTTAGTCGAAAGGATTGCGGGACGCGAACCTGACTTGGGAGGATAAACAGTAGCTGGTAGTCGACAGAGAAGCCTGGAGGTTTTTTGTGAACCCCACGTGCTCAAAAAAGAGAACTGACATGTAATGAAGATAAAGGTAATCAACCTTACGCGTCTGGTGCCAGTCCAGAGACAATGAAATATTGCAATGCTAATTCGTGTATAGTATGATTTGATAGGTCACGAAAAATTATTATTGATAAAATCAACAGGGGAACAATATCAAAACCATGCATTGAAATTTTCTGACCCAGTTAGTGAATGTTACCTACTTGGTTTTAATTTTTTTTCGTGATATATACGTTTCGAGGTATGGATTGTTCCTTAATTTTGGACCGTTAAATTTACCTGTATACGAACTGACTTCTTACAAAATTTCAACAGCAATGTTTGCATTATAACTGAGACGGATTGTGGTCCCGTGGGTAATGTCACGGACTCTGGATCAGGAGGTCCGAGGTTCAAATCCTGCCCTACCACAACTTGTTTTCCATTTTCTAACACGGTTATTTACTAAAAGAAAATGGCTTCAACATCGAAACATTTTGGTAATTCATAAGAACGCAATTATTCCTTTTTTTGTTTTTAAAAAACCTCATAGCTTACTTCAAAATAGCCATGGATTTTCAAAACTTTGTCCTCTACTTGGGTTTTCACAATTTGCCAGCTAAGATGATGTGTAAATTTTTGGTAAATCTAGTCTAACATAAACGAGTTGTAAAATATACATACATGTACTTGTATTCAGTCAAGATTTGCTTCTTTTTACAATTTTCTATTGTAAACTGAAAAATCATTTTTATTGATTTGAAATAGAACCACAATTAAAAGATTTAGCTTATACTTTGTATATTCAATACAAGTGATTGAATATTCAATACAAGTGTCTGTTCTATGTTGGTAAAATACTTATTTTAATTAAATTAAATAACCAAAACCTCGATGGTAGAATATTTAAAAAAAACTTGCTTAAAATTGACGAATTTGAATCTGTGCTGAAATTTCAGAATGAAATATTTATCTTGCTAATTAAAATCTATTTATATGACTGCACACAAAGGCTATTAATTTGTACCTTACAATTTATTCGTATGGAAGCATTCAGTACATCATTTTTATCATTTAATTTCATCACTTTTCCGGGGACCCTCATAGCTTCGCTACTATTAA
>NW_028277977.1:0-133632 GCF_059751315.1 Micrasema longulum
TCAGCTCCATTTCTGGTTGGCAGCCCTATGGACCACATCGGTGATCTTTGTTTTTGTTCTAATCCATGAATAACACACCACATTATTTACTCAAAAATATAAAACAAATGTGCTGATAGGATACATGTTTTATTAGCTAACATTCACGTGCACTGATTATATGTGCAAAAATTGCATCTACTAAAGAGCGTATCCGATAACACATTTTGTATCTTTACTAATGCTGGGTTCTCTCAAAGACAATACAATAGACAGGACAATATTGTCCGATTACAATGGGAAGTTAACAGAGTTATCTACGACTGTGTCTATAAAGAAAAATCGATATTTGTTTGCAAAAATGAGAATATTTGCATGAAAATTAAAAGTATCTTCGTCGGCAACCTATAATTGAATATGTTTAGAAGAAAAAATTGCATAAATATTCTGCTTTTTTATGCAGAAAACTTAATTTTACTTTGTAGATAAAATTGAAGGTACATGTTAACTTTCCATTGTGAGCGGGGTCCTGAGAGCCTTAACCACGCTGACCTACTTTATAAGGCATCATGTTCTCGACGTCCTAGACGTCCACTGCTGACTGTTTGTCGGCAATATATGTCAGAACTTCGAGACGAACACCTGACTTGGGAGGACGCAAAGGAGTTGGCAGCCGATAGTGATGCATAGAAGCTCTTTGTGGATACCATATTATGCTCCAACTAGGGAGCGGACATGGAATGATGATGATGATGATTCTGTTTTTAAAATGATTATATTATTTAATATACTGTCGTATTGTGAACCGGTGTGTATAGGGGAGCTATCTGGCGCGTCGCGCGTATAATTTCTAAGTATTTTTCTGATGTTTTTTTGTATATTTATTTATTTATTTATACACCCTACATGTATCAATAATATATTCAAGTGCAGAATTAGAATACAATGAAAGCATCCACCCCTTTCCCGAAACTGTTCATAAAGACTTGGTCTTTCTTCAGTTTCGCATATCAATATCAATTTTTTTTAAACTAATTAAACGAAAATTTAATATGTCTTTACAATCAAACCGCGGAAATAACAAAACAAGGAAACTTTAAAAGCTTTCATTGTACCCCTCACTTCAGTATTGTCAAAATTAAGAATAATATAATAAATACTAAAAGACAGGCGCCGTGGCGCAATTGGTTAGACGGCCAACTGGGAAATTGGCGCCACGGATTCAATTCCCGCCAGTTGCAAAAAAAAAATCAAGAAATAATGTTTTCACAGAAAAAGTTCGACTCCATAATCGGCTGGATTATTATTACCACTAAGAGAATACATTATTGACTAATTTGTTTAATATTTTTTGTCGTGTTTTCCTGTTTTGCCCATTAGGAAAAAAACGGACGTAACTTTTGTTAAAATTCAATAAATCAGGGATCGAAGAAATAGCGATAACAAAAAATATTGGCGAATTAAAAAAAATTACAAAATTTATAAAAAATATTCAAGTACAAAGAATAAGGGCTTTGGGGGACTTATTTCTTAAAGAAATATCTTTCAGCCAACCAAAAAAACATAAAAATGTACATATATATATAGATACATAAATAAAATAGGAAATACCCCAATTAATCAAAACTTAAAGCTATTTTTTAATTGGGAGATAAGGCTTGTACATATTAACTTTTTTATAAAATTACATTATGTTATACATATTAAATGATCAGGAATGTGGAATCAGAAAATGAGCTTGGAAGGAGAGAGAAAGAGGAACCAAAGAAAGGAAAAGGGATAAAAATATACATTTAATAAAAAAAACAGCTAAAATTCAAGGAGTTTAGGATTCTGAGGATATTAACAAATGTTTCAGACGTTTCTTGAAGTTGGCTAGAGAAGGTGCATTTTCCATATGAAGAGGTAGCTCATTCCAAAGTCTTGCAGCTTGAACGGAAAAGAAATAGCTAAAAAATGATGAGCTATGTCGAGGAATGGATAGTGTTCTCTCCTGAGAAGAGCGAAGGGAAAGACCATGATCAGAAAGGTAAATTAAATTCTCAGCAAGATATTTTGCAGCGCAAGGGTTGTGAAGAATTTTATAAAGAAGTGAGAGAGATTGGAAGTTTATGCGCTGATAAAAATAAAGCCACTTGAGTTTGGAGCGAAAGGGTGATACATGGTCATACTTTTGCTCATATTAATATACACTGTTTTTTAGGGCCAGACCGCGAAACATTCCTCATGGTAGGCTTTAAAAAAAATCCTTATGAAATTTTTACAAAAAGTCATTATAAAAATAAATAATAATAATTATATTCTAAAATTTAGTAAATCCTTAATTCCTCGGACAAGCAGTCCCTCCACAAACCCCTACCCCTCTCCTACCCAGCCGCTTCCCTTGTCCGCGTCTGGTGCGTATCGCTTCGTTGGTCAAATAAATTTAAAAAAAAAAAAAAAAAAAAATCATAAAAGGTACATGTTTTTTAAAAATTCTATACAGATCTACTTTTATACATCTAGTAAATGTCACCGTAACACTCCAAAAAAAAGACTATCACTTGTGCTTGGAGAGTGACTTACACTGTTTTAGTTGTTTATTTATAAGAGTTTATATAATTTTGAATAAACGAGTAGATGAGAAAAAAAAAACATTGAATACATAAATAAAAAACATAAAATGATAATACATTCATACTAATTCATATTTAATACTGTGTTTACACGTGTTTAAAAAATTTCTTTAGATTTACTTGAAATTTATTTAGTCACATATATTTTTTAATTGTTTTTAGTTCGTTGGAGAGATTATTATAATTTTTTACACCTTTGAAGACAAAGCTATTTTTTTATTTATTTATTTATTAGTGTATACACGGCACAAATGCCTTTTATAAACGTAATCATAAATACAAATAACATACAGTGTTCTATTACAATATTATGAAATAATATAATAACAATATATCTATACATATTACACAGTTGTTTTATAAATGTTCCATATAATAACTTTGGGATTTTAAAACTTAACATACTTAGGTAGAAAAATAATAAAAATAAAGATAACGCGGTATATTCGAAATAGCAAAAATCATACATCATTGATTTGTTCGTATTGTTGCAATGTATATTGAATGCCCTAGGAATAATACTAACTGTCTCCTGATAAGAGCTCAGAGGTTTTTAACTGTTTTTAAAAATTAAATATAAAAAGAAACAAAATAATAAACCATTTAAAAAATTATATATTTTAACTTTTTTTTTAAAATATGTAAAAATTTTAATTTTAAAAACTAAAAAAACAAATATCTAGTAGTACATTTATAAATATATTTGTCATTTTTTTTATTTATATATTTTTTTATTTTTTTCTATAAATTAACATAAATACTTTAACATTTGTCAAAATTCTACACTACAAGCAAGTTTAAACTTCATTTGGCTAATGTGAAAAATGTCAATACAGCTGATCTGGTTCCCTAGACTGGGCAATCTTGAAATAGGTGAATTCATAGCATAATTAGTGGCAGCAATATCTTTATGAAATGGGACATTACGTCTAGTAGTCCTAACAGGTATTCGGAATTGAATCATGTTTAGCAAGTCAGGAGAGTCCAACATGCCATTTATTATCTTAAAGAGAAGCATTAAATCACTCAGTTTCCGTCTTCTGGATAAACTTTTTAAATCAAGTGTATTCATTAAAAAGTTATAGTTTAAAGATTCAATAGGAATAGACAGCTTGTAGTTGATAAAACGTAAAAAAATATCTGCACTCTTTCAAGTTTTAACAAATGAACTCCGTAAAATGGGCTCCAGATACTTGAATTGTATTCAAGTATGCTCTTGACAAGTGATACATACGAAGTTTTGAAAGATAAAATTGATTTTAAATCTTTGACTGTTCTTAAAATATAACCTAACAATTTCATTGATCTATTAGTAATTTCATTAACATGCGGTATAAATGTCAGTTTATGATCAAATACAATACCTAGATCCTTGATTTCAGATACCTTAGTAAGACGTGTTGATTTATTCTATACCCATATGACAACTGTTGTTTTTTTTTTTTTTGACCATGACTTGTGTGGAATTTAAGAATTTTAATATTATTTTGGTATCTGAGTGACTTATTCATCTCAAATTCTTTTAGTTTTTTTTTTATAAATGTATATAATGGAATTTATTTTATAAAGAGTGTCTACTGTATGAACCTTAAATATGTCATAAAGACTTTCCGTATTAAATGTTGAGGGTTTTTTAAAAATTACTTTAATAGTTAATCTTTGTACTATTTTAAGATGGTTCAATATATTGGCATATGCACCACCCCATCCTACCCATTTTTACCTTTTTTTTTTTGTAGTCGAGGAGTAGGGGTTTGCGGAAGGGATGCTGGTTTGAGAAATTGGATTTACTCCATTTTGAGATGAACATTTTTTTATTTTTTTTTAAATGACTTTTTGGAAAAATTTAAAGGATTTTTTTTAAAGCTTACTGTGAGTAATGTTCCTCTGGAGTTTTGCCATCTGGTCCTGAAAACTGTGTATATTGTTCTAGAGTCAATTGTAAGTCATTTTGAAAGGTATAAATCGGAGGTAGCTACATATAATTACATGACTGTGAAATTACAGGTAGTTGGTAGTTCATAACTGCCTAATGCCTGTCATCATAACGTCTCTGAAATCGATCGAATCAGTTATGAATATATGTATCTATAATATACCATTATGCTACAATTTGCATTTAGAGGACATACAATACAATATTAGAAACGTCAAGGCTAATCATATAAAGTGCCTACAAATTATATCACAAGTTCTACATTACAATATGGGATTGCCCTGAACTATTATCTCTCCTTAACTTCAGGGTGCCTGGAAGAATGACTAGACAGGTGACACCGTTTTGTAGCAACAATTCACGGACAGTGTATACTTGTAAAGCCGTATTAAATAGACTTCATGAACTCGGCAATAGTTATTCCCACGTATCTGATATATTAAGTGTAGGGTATTGTTCTTATAGAACAAACCATTTGAATTTTTTCAAAGATGGTGAATGGTAATTATATTTATTTATTCATCCATTTCATACCATTCACAGTTTTTTGTTCACTTTGCCCAGCTGTATGAAACAATACTTATGATTTTCTTGTTGTATTACTGTAGAATGTTTTATTATTTAAACTTTCTACTGAATATGCTGTATAATTTTAGGTTAATTTTTTAAATATAAATCTTGTATATTTTTTTTTTATAAATCTTGGGTACAAGGAAATTTACGTTTTTAAATTATTTTTTTTTTAACTAAGCCAAATATGTAGTATTAAAAATGTTTGTAAAATGCAGAATTGTCGTTTATGTTAATAAAATAAAATTAATATTACCTAAATAATATCGAAATATTATTTAAATTTATTTCAACAGAGAGGGAAAACGTTTTTGAGAAGGGAATATGGAAGTCTAGGCATTTACAGGGCTAAACCAGCCAATGACAGGTCATAAGCCCTATAAATGCCTAGACTTCCATATTCATATATCAAAAACGAAATAAATTTTAAAATGAACAACTCCCTAGGGAGAAAATCTAGCCATCCTGCAAGCATTTGGACATACTCAAACATTGTTGAATTACTACCTGGTAAAAGAAGTACAAAAATTGGAAAATTGTTTTCAGGCGTTGCCTAGTAGGTGATTTGGTTCAGCCGGATGAAACTCACTCCCGTGATAAAGGTTTCAGCTTTTTTACTTTAAAAAGTCAACAGATTGAAGAGTTGAGGAAATGTGGATGTTCAAACACGGGTCATAAGCCCTGTTAATGCCTAGACTTCCATATTCCCTTTTCAAAAACGTTTTCGCTCTCTGTTGAAATAAATTTAAATATGAACAACTCCCTAGGGAGAAAATCCAGCCAGTCTGCAAAGCATTTGGACATACTCAAACATTGTCAAAATATTATGTTTATGTGCCTACATTTTTTTTATTTTTTTGTTCACGGATTACTGTATTTTATAAAATACGAAGTAACACATATATACCTACATCTACATGCAAAGGTTATAAGTAATGTAAATCGGATTGATGATTGGATCAAGCCAAATAGGTAAAATGTGTGTACTGTTTATGAAATTTGGTCTATTGGTCTATATAAATTAGATATGTTTTTATGATTATTTTAGTTTATTGTGTTTAATTTAACTAGGTTAATTAGATAAATAACGTTTTTTATTATTATTAAAATGTTAACTTTGTTAAATAACCAATTTAAGGCATGTGTCACATTTTGTAAAATGTCTCCCTCGGCCGAGTGAGGGAACATTATTCTGTGTAAAAAAAAAGAATACAAACAATGTAAAAGTATAAATATATAAAATAAACAAATCAGAATAAATATTACCGAAACAGAAACATAATTAAATACGTTAAAAGCAAATATACATATATATGTATAATTGGATCATTTAAATAGGGTCGTTTTTGTGAAAATCACCTTAAGGGCGCTGTACAATAGATAAATATCCCAGCACGTTTTGCAGCTACAGAGCGCATCGACGGTTGGGATTCTAGTTCCTCGTTTCCAATTAAGATCAATTAAAATTATAACAGATAGGAGCTAGATTACAGCACGTCTTGCAGTTATTATATATAAGAATTAGCATAGAATTAAGAATAGTCCAAAAGGAGCGTAGAATCATAATTGACTACATCGGACCGAGTCCAAAAATTTCCCCACTTTGCCCCAATTTCAAACACTGATTGACACAACAGACTAGATAAGTTAAGGGTCATTATAAAGGGCAATTTATAGTAAAATTTAAAATTTAAAAATGAACACATTTTGTCTTACCTAAAACGGATATTTTTATGCCATGTTAAATAATATTTGATTTTTTAAAGATAATATCAGTGAAATGTCCACCACGGCGTTGTTTAATCCTATAGGTCCAATTCCCACTAGTTTGATCATAAAATGAACAAAGTAGCGTAAAAAAATTGACGACGTTGGCAACACTAACAAAATGTCCATTTTGTTTTCTTTGACAATCTGAGAGATGGAAAAATAATTCAATTTTTATGTAATGTATTTGCTACTTACACATGCATTTGCTACTTTCACATGAAATGTGATCCCATCCTGTTTCTTTAAGATCCCAGTAGTATTTCTATACTTTAAAACGACACAATACGGCATAGTTGAATTCAAATCGGGAGTTACGTACTGAGCGACGTCTGCAAAGAAACCAATGGGTCAAAACGTAAAATTACTCCTTCAAGAGTAGTTTAGTCGCCTTCTGTTTGATGGGCGTATGCGGTTTCTGGACTGTTCTTAATTCTATGGTTAAGTCATTTCAAATCGTCTAAAATTAGGCGGTTTATCTAACCTTACCAGATCATTTTAATAAGCGTAAAATAAAATACACAATGTAATAAAAGCCATAAATTTAACGCAACCTCTAACAACAAGCACCGGCCAAAAGCCGAAATAATTAATTACAGAACCAAAAACAAATACTAAAAATAATTTGATTAGATAATTATTTCATTGAATACTCAAAAGCTAATTTAAAAAAATAATGCTTACAATTTTCTAAAATCTTTCTCCATCGGGTATTATAAAAAAAAAACACACAAGTATAAAAACAATTAAGTAAATAATTTAATCAAATTAAACGTAAATAACATTTTCTATATGATTAATTTAATATTTTCATTGAACTGTATTTGAAAGATGTTAAATTACAGGTACATAGGTACTTCAAATATAAATATGTTTGTTTAGTCTATTTGAATATTTAATTTTTTTATAAATCACGATGTAAAAGCCTTAAGGATATTGTAAAAAAATAACGATTTACAATGAGGATAAAGTAGCTACTCGTATATGGTTTCTCAATATCTACAAAAGATTTTTAATTTTTTGTTTCCTTTCATATATTTATTACTAAATACTAATTTCTTTGAGAGATTTTTTTATTTTTTTACCTTATAATTGTTTGTTTTGTTATCATTATTCAAACTTCTTTTAAAACATATGTTTTTTTTATATTTGTTTTATAATGAAATTTTAATTTCCATTTTTCTTTTTCGTAACTGCTATTTAATTTAACATATATATACCTTTTTATGACAAAGGAAAATATTTGTATATTTTACAGATCAACAATGTTTTGAGTTAGTTCTAATTTTGGTTAACAAGAACTGGATTCAACACCCTAAGGAGCTGTTAATTTAAACATATTACAACGGCGGCCTCCGTGGTGTAGTGGTCAAGACGCTTGACTCACGCACTATATGTTTATATTTGTAAAAATAAAATAAAGTGTTCAGTAGACTCAAATCAGTGTTTGATTTCTAATTATAATTTAATAAATTAAACAAAAAGTACATGATAAATAATTTTTCATACAAATTTTCCGTCTATCAAATATTTAATAAACTTGATGCATGCGTAACAGAACGTTTTCAAGTAAAATATTATTTTTTGACCTACTAGCACAAATGAAATTAGTATATGTAATTTGTTTACCAAAAGTACTAACTCATGTATACATATAAAAAATACTATTTTACCTTATAGACAAAAGGAAAATATCAAATACTACAAATACCGTTAAAAATATGTGAAATTGATTTTTTAACTACTACTACTATTACTACCATCGTAGGCAGAGATAATGGACCGCCACACACGTCTATCCTGGCATACATTCCTAGCTTCTTCCACATTCATACATCTTGTCATACATGCCCTTCAGTTCTGTCTGCTTTTGACATGACCAGACTTAAGATTTTGGTTTATCTGATCACGCCACGTCTTCCTTGGTCGTCTCAGGTTCATTTTCGCCATATATACTTGTTTTGCCATTCTTTCGTCGTCCATTCGTTCTACGTAACCAAACCATCTCAGAGACCCTTTAAATTAATAGTATTTATAAAATCAATACAGATTTTGTGAAAACAGGTTTTCACTCATAATTTAAAAAATAATGATATATAATAAATAATATGCCTCAACAAAAACGCGACATGTTTGTGACATCAAGACTCGTGAGGACGTTCTATTTAAATTTGAACAGTATAAAAAAGGTCATTATTTAACTGAATCGTGACATAGTCATTCGAATGAATTGTTTTCGCAGAAATTTAAAATGACAAATTAAAAAAATTTTTTCATGCTAATGATAAGCATATTTTTTTTTAAATTCAACAGTATTTATTAGACCCTAAATAATTTATAATTGTCAAAAAAAGTTATATTTCTATCAACAATATTTTGAGTTTGTCCAAATTTTTGTAGACAAGGACTGGATTTAACTCCCTGAGGAGCTGTTAACATTAACATATTACAACAGAGATGAAGAACAGAAGTATGGAAATTGAAAAAATAAAAATTTCAGGCGTTGCCTAGTATGTAGGTGAAATAATTCAATTAGATGAATCTCACTCGCATAAATAAAGGTTTCAGCTCTGCAACTTCACAAACATCAACAGGTGAAAGAATTGAAGTAATATAGTTGTTCAAATATGGGCAGAATAGTGAATGTTACACAGTGTGTAAAGTGGCCACTTTAACCAGAAAATGACAGGTCATAAGCCCTGTGGCCTAGACTTCTATTTTGCCTTCTTTAAATTGTTCTTCATCTCTGTTGTAATATGTTGATTATATTTCTCTCTTGAAAGCAATTCTGTTGACTTTCCGAAACTTTCTAAATAAAAATGCATTATTGCATTCGTACAAATGTTCCTATTTCACGACGTCACAGTTGGGTTTCGTTGACCCAATCCAGTTTCGAATAAGTTCAAGAAAAGAAAATGTCAAAAGCAGAGCCATAATGACCCAGAAAAGAATAACATTGCATCAGTAAGTTGGGTTTGTACAAGTTTATGCATTCTTTTGAACTTTTGGAGAGAATCCAATTTATTTTGTAAACAAGGGTATAAATTATATGGCCGTGTTTATTTTGCTCAATTAGAAACGAGTTTAGAGGATTTAAAAGTAATTTGTAACTATTAAAAATACAATTATAAATGGGAAATAAATAAACTAAACAAAATATAGTACGAACGGGGGTATGAACTATATTCATTATTCGAAGTTCCGATCGTAAACGATATTTACGGAAAAAATCGATTATTCAGTTGATCAAAGAAAACAATAAATCGAAATCTTACACTAGCACATCTGTAATATTTCCAAATAATTTCAAATGCCCAATCAAAATGTTATACCAAACAATTTCAGTGAAATTCGTATTTAGTCATAAAAAAAACTTTATAGCCCATCACATACACAATACTCAAATTATATATCCTAACGATAGCTGTCAGTGTTTTTATTCGTGGACTTTAAAATTGTGAGAAATGTACTTTTAAATATTATTTATTTAGTAATCTTATAATGTAAAACAATGGCATATATGACATTATGTATAATATTATTAAAGTAGAATCGAATGATTGCGTCTGTCCTCGCGCACAGAAATTTATGGAATAATAGTAAGAGCTAGACTCTTTTTTGGCAAGTTCAACCTTAAGTGTTTCATTTTTCTACTGAATGTATTGTTTATTTATGCTAAAATAAAGGTTTTTAAAAAAAAATAAAAAAAATAAAAAAATAATATATTCAGCAATATGCACAGTAGTTGCAAGACGTGTTGGAATATTTTTAAGCGCCCCTGAGATGGCGCTGTATACATTATCCACAATAATCGTAGCAACTTCAATCGGTAAATGTTATCAACTATTGAATATCTGAATTTAGTAAATGGGGTCTAGAATTCCAACCGTCCATGCGCTCAGTAGTTGCAAGACTTGTTGTAGTCTAACTTCTATTTTAGTAAATTTGTTTTTCATTTAGTTTTTTAAAATATCACTTAAACTCGAAACTTCATTGTCACATAAAACAGAAATAAAAAATGCAAATAGGGGCTAGGTTACTTATTGTCCATGCGCTCTGTAGCTGCAAGACGTGCTGTAATCTAACACCTATATATCAGAATCGTAACATATCATAATTGGAGACGAGGAACTAGAATCCCAATCGTCCATGCGCTATGTAGATTTAAGACGTGCTGGGATATTTATTTATTGTACAGCGTCCTTGAGGTGATTTTTACAAAAATGGCGCTAAATAAATCCAAATATATATATATATGCACAGCGGGCGCAAGCGGTGACTTTTATCAGAAGGGGTGCTTATAAAAATGTGGTTCTTTCAAAAAAAGTCAATATAATATATATTATATCATCAATGTTTAAAGCATTAACTTTGAGGTCAAACATTTAACTAAATGTTTTACAAATATTATATCAACCACACCCCCAGTTTGCATCTAGTGCGTCCAATGCGTTTGCGATCTCAGATTTTTCAATAAAAAATGCGATTCTCAAAAGCACATTACACAAAAAACGTTCCTTTGCTTTCGTGATATGGCCCTAAAAAACTGTGTATACTTTTTGTGTAAGCCATTATGTAAAAGCCCTAAAGGGCGTATCTAAGTAAATATTTTTAAACATTTCTAACGTAGAAACGTCTTCAATATTGGATGGGAGATGATTCTTATTTCTTGGGTCGGTATGTAAAAATTAAATAGAATTTGTTACCAGAAAAACCAACGTTCTCGGAGTATCAATTAATAATTTTATACAATGTTTGATTATGTCCAAATGCTTGCAGACAGCCAGTCTGCAAGCATTTGGACATAATCAAACATTGTTGAATTACTACCTGGTAAAAGAAGAAGTATAAAAATTGGAAAATTGTTTCCAGGCGTTGCCTAGTAGGTGATTTGGTTCAGCCGGATGAATCTCACCCACGTGATAAAGGTTTCAGCTCTTTCACTTCACAAAAGTCAACAGATGGAAGAGTTGAGGAAATGTGGATGTTCAAACATGGGCAGAATGGTGAATGTTACACAGTGTGTAAAGTGGCCACTTAAACCAGCCAATGACAGGTCATAAGCCCTGTAAATGCCTAGACTTCCATATTCCCTTCTCGAAAACTTTTTCCCTCTCTGTTGAAATAAATTTAAATAATTTTATAGTTAACAGTCCTTTAAAACTGTAAACATCATTGTAAATTATCACCTTTGTAATACAATAATCAACATTGTAATTAATTACACCTCAATAGAGGGAGCAGTTGTAATTGAAAGCTAATGTATGCATATTAACTCCATACAATAAACACAGTTAGGTCTCCATTTGCACGAATAATTAATACGTTATATTCACATTCTCGTGTGGAATCCGCATATTGTGATGACTAAATATGAAAAAATCATGTTAAGTTGGAGTTTTAAGTTCTAATAATATGAATATATTATAATTTATGTATATGCATGTATAAATTAAAATATAATTAAAAAAATAAAACACAAGAAGTAATGTTCAATTATTCAATAAATGTACAATCATTCTGAATACTTTTAAACACAGAAATTGAGCATATTCGACGAGATGTAAAACAGATATAAATAACCGTGGTACTGATTTGCAAGCCGTTGTATGTAGGTAACTGGTGAATTGAATGAATAAAACTTATTAGTATTACGATGGTGACTGAAAAAAAATGTACATTTAGTTTTAAATCTTTGAGTACAAATAATAAGTAATTTGACAGACTTATTGCTAAAAGCAATATCTTCCAGCCAACCAAAAAACAAACCGTTCAAAAGAAGAGTTGATTAAAAATTTGTAAAAAGTTTGTAGTTGAAAAAACCTAATCAATTGAAAACAGTTGTTTTTCAAATGGGGAGGTAAACACGTGAACTTCACAAAAGTAATATTTTTAATTGAATCGGCAATCACTTCGTAACACTTCTTATAAATTATTATGAAAATAAAACTTAAATAAAGCGATGTCTTCCCACACATTAAATTTTAGACTTAATTATTGTAACTACCACTTATGTGCTAAATTAAAAAAAAAAGTTCTACTTAATGTCCTGTCACTCATTGATCATGTTTTCGTATCTGTTCTTTAGATAACTATCCGTTCATATGCTAACACCTGAAAAAAAAACCCCTGTTCTAAATTTCACTGATTAATTTGTTTATTTTTTGTTTAACTTCTATGACATTGTGAACAATATTCTGTGTTTACTATATTAGTTTTATATCACCCGTCGACGGGAGGAGTACTCTCCCGAAACTATATTAGTGTTTTTGTAAAATAATAAAATTGTGTAACACTCATAACAAAGTTTAATTTTCATAATAATTTCATAAAAGTACATTATGTTATACACAATAAATGATGAGAAATGTGTATGTGAAATAATTCAATCAGATGAATCTCTCACAACAATAAAGGTTTCAGCTCTTTAACTTCACTAAAATCAACATATGAAAGAATCGAAGAAATATGGATATTAAAACAAAGGCAAAATGATGAAGGTTTCTCAGCGTGTAAAGTGGCCACTTAAACCAGCCAATGACAGGTCATAAGACTTGTAAACGCCCAGACTTCCATATTCCCTTCTCAAAAATGTTCTCTAATCTCTGTTGTAATTTGTTAAAAGAAATTTCACTTTACAAATCCGATATGAAAATGTTTATTTGAAGATTATAAAAACTACAACTTCTTTATTTAATTTTATTTTATTAACATGTACGGCAAAATTGATTTTTACAAAACTTTTAATATAAACATAATTGGTTCAATTATTATTTTTTAAAAAACATGAATTAATCGAAACAAAAATTAAACCTAAAAATTATAAAACATATTTAGTAGTGGTTTAAAACAATTAAAAATAAATATAAATATCCAACTAATAATTAAATATTTTACAGGGTAAATATAACAGGAAAACTGATGTAGTCAAGTCCATCAGAGATTTAGGAGTTGTTTTGGACTATAAACTGACATACAACGAGCATATAGATAATACAGTAAATAAATCACTGAAATTACTTGGCTTCATTAACAGAATATCCTCTGATTTTACTAATGTCCGTACAATCAAAACTCTTTATTGCTCAACTGTTCGCCCTCTTCTTGAATATGCCTCAGTGGTCTGGTCTCCATTCTATGTCAATAGCATAAATCACATTGAATCAGTCCAACATCGCTTGCTTCGAAAAATAGCGTGGATGCTTGGACTAGAGAGAGATAATTATTCTTATGCTGAAATAGAGTCAATGTTAAATATTTCTAGTCTACAAAAACGTAGAACTAATATTGACTCCATATATATGTTCGGCATACTAAATGGTATAATCGATGTTCCATCATTACTGGGACAAGTAAAATTCAATATTCCGACTCGTAGATTGAGAAACAATGAAGTACTGTTCATCGATCAGCATAGAACAAACTATGGCCTGAATTCTCCAATGACCCGCCTTTGTCGTATTGTTAACTCAAGACAGGATCTGGACTTTTTTGGTTTAAGTTTACAACGATTTAAACGAGCAGTAAATAAATAGTCCAGATCTTGTCTCGATGTCCCTTATGTTTGTCAATGCTTCTTTCTTTTTTCTTTAAATGTTTTAAACTATTCTTTTATTGTAATATTTAAACCTTATAAATTGTATACATGGACAATGTCCGTCAATAAATAAATAAAATCATAAAGCACTGTTTTATATAACAGTTGTACTAAGGGCTTTTCATAGAACAGTTGGACTAAACACTATTATGTTTTATGGCATTTTAGTGTAGCGTCGGGCTGCCGACTTTTCCGCAGTTTTTGTTTTGAAAAAAAGGGCAGTGAGAGGTATTTTCAACTTAAATTTTCGAGATTTTTTAAGAAATATTTTTAAAGAAATAAAAATTACGACGGTATATAGTTAGTTTATTTATTATAATATTATGTAAGTGCGTAAAAATATATATCTTTCAAAAAAATAGCGGCAATCATAATCATAATACTAGAAATAAAGACAAATAGGTTTTTCCGAAATTGAAGCTGAGTAAGGTAGGCACATCGTTGTGGGGCACTGCATGCGCTTCTACAAAAGAATACCCGACCATGCCCTTATTATGACGGACAATAAATTTAAAAAATTCATAAAAAGCGTACTTCAATAAAGGCTTATTATGGACTTAATGAGTACATGGAAGACAGCAGTATATGGAACAAATAGTATTTTTTTATTTGTGTTAGGTTATTTGATTTTTTTAAATGTGTAATTAATTATTTGAAACCTGACTATCTCTTTGTGTTGTTTTGTTTATTTATCTACATATTGACTTTCAATATGCGTGTAAATTATACCTATATTGAAGAAAAAATAAAAACTAAAGTAAGCTTCACCATCTTTAAAAAAGTTCATTAGGTTTGATCTATTAGGGTTGCCATCCGACCCGATATATCGGGACTGTCACTGTTATTGAGCCCTCTGTCCCGACGTTCCGATGAAACTTTTAATGTCCCGATTTAGACTTACACAATAGAACGCTATAAATTAACAAATCTTACACTCATAAAACCATAGTGGAAAAAGTAATATGATTGATGTTGGCCCAGTAAAAAAATACCAATAAAAAATGTCGTCTGCAACCGAGGACTAAGGAATTAATATTGCAGTATAACGTTAATATTAAGCCCAAAAAAATGGCCAGCGGTTTTTTCGCAAGAAGCACCACATAAAATGAAAGAAAAACATTTCTATTATACTTCTGAAAAACCATTGTAAAATTGCCTTTTATGTTGCTACGCATCCCCATTCCAGAACGTCCCGACGAGACCTTAGCGAACTATGGCAACCCTAATCTATAAGAACAATACTTACATTTAACTTTTTTATAATAAATTAAGTGAGATCAAAAGAACCCAACAAAATATAAACACTCGTTCAGCAACACAAATTAACTGCATTGTCCCATTTGTATCAAACGCCTTTGGTAAAAAGCAATACAATGTAATTGCTCCAAAAATATTTAATAATTTATTGCCAAATATAAAAGACTCAAAATAAAAAACAAATTTTAAAATAAAAATAACTGCACATATAAATAGTGTAGCTAGAGATTTTTTTGAAAAATACATGTAAATCTAAAAAAGTAGTACTTTATGTAATTGGTACACATATTATTTATATTTTTATGTATTTCATTGCTTTATATTTGTTTTTTTATTATTTATTATACAATATTATTTATGTTTAAGTAACATGTATTCTTGGCACATATATTTACTTTATATTTGTATAATAACGATTTTCAATTTCTTACATTTGATTAGCTAGGCATTTATAATTAAGTAGTTTTAGTTTTTCTTTTTTACGTTATTGTTTTATTAGTATAGGACTACTTATGCTCTAAAGATAGAAAATCTTCATCTTAGAGCAGGCTGTGCCATGTTAGATGGAGACTATCATAAACAGAGAACACTCCGTTTTCATTTGACATTAATTGGTTTTATATAGATTCCCTGTTATTAAGTATGTATATTATTTTTTTGCAATAAATTTATAAAATAAATCAAATAAAAATATCCTCCACTAAATATATTCGATGCGTGGGAATATACGAGTTCCTATTTTGGTAAATAAGAGAGAAATATTATCAAGTCTCGTATTCTACGTAGACTCGTGACTTCTTTGTTCGAAATCGCGCCAGTTGAAACCGTGCTGTTTATCCTTTGCACATCTACTATGCATTGTCTGCCCTAAACGGAGAGAATGTAACACAAGTACTGACAGGTTTAATTAGGATAGTAATTAATTAAAATTTATGGCATTTAGTTCGGTGTGGCTTCCGAATGACCGCAGGTAGATACTAGATACCGAATTACAATTGGCTGAAGTTTCATTATTTTAATGATGGCAACGCAACAGCAATATATTAAATCGTGCTCGGTCGTATGTATCAATGTATCCCTTTGAATTTACACAAAATTAAGCCTAAATATAATATATATATATATATATAATTTATTTATTTATATACACCCAATGGGCGTATTTAAGGACATATGATACATTTTTATACTATTTTTATTTTTATACGGTACTGCATGGGAGTGTGTTCACTTAAGCGAACTGCCACTATCAAAGATCTGGGAGTTATGTTTGAAGCTAGACTGAAATTTCATACTCACATAAGCGCTGTCTGTGACAATGCGCGCAAAATGTTGGAATTTGTTCTCCGAACAGCTAAGGTGTTCTTGAATACTAGTATTCTAAGGCTTTTTTGTAACTCATTGGTGCGAAGCAGACTTGAGTGGATCTGGGCACCCCACGAATTGAAGTACTCTCTTATGCTGGAGATGGTTCAGAAGACGTTTCTGAGGTGTCTTTACTTAAGAAAGTGCGGATATTATCCGTGGTTGTCCCGTCTGACTTCATACTGGGAATGCTTGGCTACAATAGTTTGGAGAAAAGAAGAAATGCATACTTGCTTATATATTTTTTCCGATTGATCCGTGGTATTACGATCAACATAGGTGTAACGGAGAGTATTTTTCTTTATGTTCCTGATGACTACCTTACACATAGGCAGCTTAAGCTGTTTTATCTTCCTGCTTGCAGAACCAACCTGCCGATGGTAATGCCAGCAGGAAGAGCAATGTCTTTACTCAACCGTATCTCTTCGGATATTGACATCTTTCATATTAGTGAAAACAAGTTCAGAGAGGATAGCATTCTTTCTCTATAATTACTGGGTATTTTATATTACCATTTTTGTATATTTAAATTTTAGTATTAATTTTTTCGTTTCATGTATGCATTGAAATATTTTGTAATGTACATAAACGTTTATAAAATAAATAAATTGAAATTGAAATATGTATGAATTTACTGTTTACCATATTGATGTGCCATATACATGTTTTATTGAATTATTTCTTGTGTTTCTGACCCCATATTTGTGGTGATATACTCGTGTGTCTGAGTCAACTAATTCCTCGTGCCATATCAACACATGACTTTTAGTCCCATGAAATTGGGACTTATGTCTCAAATAATGTGCAATAAACTAATGTATGTATATAAATAAATAAAAATAAAAATATGTATACAAAGAAAACTATTATAAAAGAAAATAGAAAGACACAATGGTATATTATAGACTTGGTGGGAGTGGAAGCGGGAGAGAGGTGTTCATAATTTAATTTGATTCAGTGATTGTATGAAAGAAGACAACTTGTTATGAAAGAAATCAAGACTGGTATGTTTGTTGGCAGACCTAAGAATTCTGGGCATGGGGGAATGAAAACCATAGTTAGTTATATGGATATCGGAATGAAAGAGTAAGTTTTGTCTGAGGTTTTTAGTTGGGATATTTAATTGTATTGAGCTCAGTAGTTCAGGCGCATCAAAGAGTGAGTTGAGAATTTTAAAGAGTTGAGGATTTATTTCAACGGTCTTGAAGAGAAGATATATTTAAGCTAGTTTCTAACTCATTAAACGTATATCGGTCTCTGGATAAGCCCATCTTTCTTAAAAATGGCTCAGGGTAAATCGCGCTCTGACTTTTCTTCATTTACACGTGTTCCCGTATTTTTTTCATAGATTATAGCACAAGAGTAGTGATTTTTGCACGATTTTGACGACGAAGACTCTTAGCCAATCATATTCGGAGATAAAACGAAAAACTAACCTTTATTACGAATATTTAAATAGCTCAAAAAAGACCAAAATAAATAACGCGTCTCCTTATTTATGAAAAAACGTTTGTTCAACCAGCTTAATAGCAGGCAAGCTAAAGTTCGGACAGAACAATGTCTGTCGGTTCGCTGGTACATAAATAAAACATTGTTATAAAATCCAGATGCCTTCTGATGACACTCTATTTACCTATATGGATGTTTGTTTTTAACAAAAATCATCGCCATCTAACGAAACAATGACCAGACCATAGACCTAGCATCCCTGATCTCTTTTGGCAACTTATTAAACATCTTAAGTCATTTATGATAAATATTGTTTTGAGTTGCCTGGATTCTTGTTTTGGGGAGTCTGAAACTTTCCCCTCCCTTCGTAGAATAGCGATGAAATTCGTTATGACGTTAAACATTTTTTTTTTGGTCTTAAAATAGTACAAACATTAAATTATTTATGTATGTTCTTATACTAACTTATATTTTCATGAAACTATATAGTATATGACAACATTTTAAAACTGTAATTGTACTCTTGAAATTTGAATTTACCACAACAGTAAGGCTAGACCTAGCTAGACCAAGACGGACCATATTCCCTTTTCTAAGGTATTCTCCATCCCTGTTGTAATTTGTTAATCTTAATGACTCCCAAAGGGAGTGAAATCCAGTCTTTTGTCTACAAACATTTGGACAAACTCAAATATTGTAATGAAACCATCTGGTCCAAGAAGAAGTTTAAAAATTGGAAAATTGTTTTCAGGCGTTGCGTAGTATGAAAATAATTCAGCCTGATGAATCTTTTCACAACAATAAAGGTTTCAGCTTTTTAACTTCAGTAAAATCAACAAATAGAAGAATTGAAGAAATATGGATGTTCAAACATAGGCAAAATAGTGAATGTTACTCAGTGTGTAAAGTGGCCACTTAAACCAGCCAATGACAATCATAAGCCCTGTAAATACCTAGACTTCCATATTCCCCTCTCAAAAACGTTTTCATTCTCTGTTCCACATTAGGAAAGCTCAGAAACAGGTCATAAACCGTAGACTTCCATATTCCCTTATTTAAGGTATTCTCCATCCCGGTTGTAATTTGTTAACTAAGGTTATAGCAAAAAATATTACAGAGAACATTTTTTTTTTTAATTTTGGGGAAAACCAGAAAAATTGTTACTAAGGGTGTATGCAAAATCACAATCATCACAATCACTAAACATATTTATATTCGGCATTCATTCATTTTTCAATTTCAATTGCATTTGAAGTATTTTTAATAAAACTGTATTGTAGAATATATTTTTGATGCATTATTTGTATCATAATCCAATGTTATTGAGTCAGTGCTTGAGGCCGATATTATGAGCCGACTTTCAAACTGTAAATTCCCGTCGAACAGGGGGATTTATGTCGTGCCCCAGAAACGCGGGGAAATTAATTAGTTTTGAAGTTAATTTATTAAGTTACGAGCATTCAGCCTAATTGCACCGTGTAACTACGTACGAACGTAAACAAATCGGTTCGTATCTCCGGAGATAATTAAGGCTTGTAATTATGTGATCACGGGGTTGATAGCTGACCAACCCTGTAGCCATAAATACATTAATAAAATTGACTCACGCCACGGAACGGGATTTTGATAATTAACACTGTTTTGTGTAAAACCTAAATCATCATAATCATAAAACCCTTGCATACAGCCGATGATCCATAGAAGAAACATTCACATTCGATTTATTCTCCACAATATTTTTAATAATCCCACTTTGCCTGTTTATCTGAGAGAGTTCTTCCAACCTCTATCGCAACACGGACTATCTCTTCTTTCTAGTAACGAAATAACCCCTTTAATATCCTTTCATCGCTCCAATTTTCTTCCCTCCTCTTTCACAGTAGTAGCTGCTTGATTGTGGAATAATCTACCCACTAATGTAAGTGACGCCCCTTCTTTATTAACATTTAAGTCAACATTGAAATGTCACTATCTAAATATTTAAATTGTTCTTTTATCCATCTTCTTTCCTTTCCATCCCCTTTCCTCTCTTCATAGTATAGTGATAATTTTATTTATATTTTTATTTTGATAATCATTGTTTTTAATTTTTGCATAAAATTGTAAGATTTAATATGTCCATGTACTTGTAGTTTTCTCAAACTGAACAGTTTGGTAGGTAGGAAGAAATTGCCTTAAGGCAATACGCCCGCCCTTATATGTATATAAAGTGTTAAATGAATAAATAAATGCATAGGACATTGCATCGGTACTGTAAATGCAGCGTATATAAAACTCCTGTTACATAAAGGTAAGGTGATCAGCCCTACGCTCCAATGTAGAACCACCTTTTCGCGCCAACAACTGCATTACGAGGCGAACTTGTCTCCACTCGATTCTTTTATTTGGGATTTTTAACCGAGAGTACTTATCGAGTTGAAAAACACTCATCTAGGATTATGATGAGATTTCACACATAAAACTGGATTCTTACTGGATTATTATTGTTAATATTCAAACTTTGTGGTTAAATATTTTACTCAATTTATTTTTAGTTATTAAATATTTGTATATAACCACTGACTGACTTTTATTGAGACGTACCCGTCTCTTCGTACGTCTCGAAACCGGTAGACTTAGAAAATTCTGTAAGTGGTTTTATACAAATATTTAATAACATTTAAAATTTTAATTGAGATTCATACATTTTAGATCACATTATTTTCATTCGTATTTAAATATTTTTTACGTGTGCATACAAATACCTACAGAGTATTTAAAACTCATAAAGAGATAAATTATGCGCCTATAAAAATACTATCTACAAATCAGGAAAAGGCATTTTACGCGCCTATGGATACTATTTAAACAGGAAAATGAATTCTACGTGCCTATAAATACTATTTTATCGGGAAAAAGCATTCTACGCGCGCATACAATTACTTTTTAATCGGGAAAAAGCATTCTATACACGCTTACAAATACTATTTAATCGGGAAAATGCATTATATTTATTTATTTATTTAACTTTTTGTACATAATGTTATTTGTACATTGGCGAGCTTATTGCCAAATAGCAATTTCTTCCAACCAACCAATAAAATTAAGTTTATTTTTATAATTCAAGTTACAGAACATATTTAATAGAAAATAAAGATTATAAATCTAAAAATATATAAAAATAGAAATAAAAATATTTGTTTATAAATTCCGTTAAATCAAAACTATTACTCGATGGGAAAAAGGAAAAAAGAGTAAAGAGGAAAGGAGGAGAGTTTTAGGAAGAGAAAGGAGATATTTCTTGAGACGTGATTAAAACCGAGATAATGTGGTAACATATTTGATGGTGGGGGGGAGATGATTCCACAATCGAGCCGCATGGACACTATATGAGTTAGAGAAGAAAGAGGAATTGTGGATCAGTATTAAGAGAGTGCCTTGAGAATTGGAACGAAGAGGTTAACCATGAACTGATAAGCGTTGAAATTTTTCACGCAGGTATATAGGAGCGTTAGGGCTATGAAGTACATTAAACAGCAGTGAGAGGGAGTGATAGTTTCTCCGCTGTCTAATTTTGAGCCATTCCAATTGCCTACGATAATCAGAAATGTGGTTATATTTCCTAAGACCAAAAATGTACCTTATGCATGTATTCTGAAGTCGTTCAAGTTTATCGAGTTGCTCACAGCTTAAATCAGTCATGGAAACATCAGCGTTATCTAGAATGGGTAGTAGTAATGCTTGTACAAGAGTGCATTTAGTAATAATGGGTTAAAATTTTTGCCACCTTCTAAGTAAGTGTAGACTGAAAAATACTATTTGATCGTTAAAAATAAATATTACGCGCGCATATAATGACTATTTAATCGGGAAAGGGCATTCTATGCACGCCTACAAATACAATTTAATCAGGAAAATGCATTCGACGCGCGCACACAATTTTCTATTTAATCGGTAAAAGCCGTTCAACGTGCGCCTAAGAATACTGTTTTAATCGGGAAAAGGCATTCTCCGCGCTTATAAATACTATTTAATCGGGAAAATGCATTTTCGCGGGCCTACAAATATTGCTTCAACCCGGAAAAGGTATTTTTTACCCATTTTCCTACTCAAAGTCCAACTTGCCAAAAACTTGTATTGGAATGGATTAACAAAATATATTTATTTATTTACATACATGAGTTTATTGTTCATTATTTGAGACATAAGTCCCAACTCGATGGGATATAAAGTCCTGTGTTGAGATGGGACTAGCGATTAGTTGACACAGACACATTAGTATATCACCACAAATATAGAATCAGAAACATAAAAAATATATTTTTTTTTAATGCATATATATATATATATGGCAGATCAATATGGTAAACAGTAAACTCAAACATTCGGAAAATCATCAAGGAGTTTCCTACTCAAATCCCTCCCGCTAAGGAAAATCCAGTCCTTAACTACTGGCATGAAAATAGTTTTTGTCCTTGAGAGCTTAATACGCTCTTCCAAAATATTGAACTCTCTCGGTGCGATAAATGAGAGATGCCTCTAAGCAAAAGTCGTACGGGTTTTGAATATGACATAATTAATGTTCTGGGAAAACCTCGTACGGACATATATGTGGTTATCCATTTCACTCCATCCAGTCTTATGAAATACAGCAATTGAAATAAATTAGTAAACGTTATGGCTAATTTTTTTACGCAACCAGAGTATGATTTGTTTTGTGATCGTAACAAAAGCAAAAACAAAAAAAAAATTAAAAAGGATCTCATCATTTTTGAGGCAAATAATGCACCGCTACATCTGAATGAAACCCCTGGAGATGAAGTGCCTCTAGAAGAAGGCAAATTTAATTACACTGTTTTGACACCCCTAGGCCAATTCGTAATAAAAAGGGAATTTAAAATCTTGATGGGTTTTTTGTAGCTCCGGGGCTAAAGCCGCGTTGACACGATCCGAGTGCAGAGCGCACACGGATACTACATATTTTGTACGGTGTCGAAAATGCTCACTTTCGTCTACTTGACATTCCATTTTGAATGCTTCCAATAAAATGAAATGATATTTGTAAGGTAAAAGCAAACATTTTCTAATAGAACATACATTTTTCTTTCGAATGACGTATAACTTTTACCATTGTGTTTTACTTTTGGTGCTTATTTTTAAATTTGGAGAAAAACGAACACAACTTACGTTGACACCTATTTTTTCGCTGCTTAGCAACCGTCAAAACAAGGTTTGTTTTTCTGACTCTCTTCTGCTTTCTGTATTTTTTAATTATTTACATAGAATTTATCATTTATTCTGGTACCTTTTCTTGATTTTCCTTCTTAATTTCCCGCCCTTTTCATTTTTTAATCAATTTGCCGGGTGTGTTTTCTTTTAATTATTAATATAATTTATTCAGATAATTGTACAATAAAAAATGCAACTATTAATTCCTTAACTAATACATATTACATACAATATCAGAATTAAATTTTCTAACATATATTTTCACAAACCTAAACAATATTTTCCTTCCTTTTTATTACTTTACTAATATAAAACGTGTTGACAATTTTAAAGTAATTCAAAATGATTTATTTAACTGTTCCCTCTGAAGAGTCCCAATCAGAACTAGTTCCCTCGGTATATTCGTAAATCTTAATGTAACATATGTAAAACAACTTTATGTAAAAGCTCTGTTACTTTACGTACACAAACATTAATACTAATACTCTACCTCCTGTTACAAATACAAGAGTTACTAGATACTCCTCCCCGATGCTGCAAAAACAATTAAAAATTAATACAACTTTTGGTCAAATATGATTGGCCTACTACTATGTTAAAGTTAATTAAATTATTAGTTTAATTCTTAACTTTTAACTACTTTTACAAATTTTCTTAATTTTTAATATTATTTCCATTTGTAAATACTAACTACAAACTACAAACTGTAAAATAACTTTTTTTACTTTAATTTTATACATTTATGTTTATTTTTCCTTCTCTTCTTTGTACTTTCATTAATAACCTTACATATAATTACTTTATAAAATGGAAACTTCACTGGTCCATTAGAGTTAAGTAAAGTTAAACTCTCGCTGATAGACGAACCACGGCTGATATAGTGTTACTAACCAACATAATATCTGATAAAATAGATTCCCCCGAATTGGTTACTCGCATTCATCTTAAGGTACCACAGAGACAAACGCGTTATACACAACTTTTCCACATACCTAAATGCAGAACCAATTCGTCAAAAAACGCTACGATTAACCGTATTATGGATACGTATAACAGGAAATTTAACGAAATAGATATATTTACCAAAAATATTAAATTGATCAAAACTGCCATAGGTAATAAATTGTCTTTGTCCGCATCCTCCTCTCCGTTGCTCTCTATCCCTGAACAAATATAAGTTTTATAGTGAGAAGACCTTTTAATATAATTATGTAACCCCGTACTGCGGGCCAACTGTTTGTGACACCTGATTTTTATAATCCGAATCATTTCTATCAAACTTATATGTTATTCTTATTTATATATTATGTAGGTGCATATAATATGCATTTGTGTGTTCGTTTTGAATCAACGTTCGCGTATTGTCAAACCTTATTTTATTGTTGTCATTATTTCGTATTTACTGCATTTTGTGGTTACCTACTGTATTGTATAGGACTCGTGGCACATTATTCATTCGATGTGTATCAGTCAAACTTTAAAATAAAATGCTTTTTTTTTCAGAATACGGGTTTGAAATTTAACATACTTTAAAAAAAATACAATTTATATCATTTCGTCATTTGAATTTTAACAAAAAGGTTTCTAACTTTTTACTGAGCTCTTTATTGTACCTTTTTAATACAATTTACATGTTTTAAACGATTATTTTTTTCATACTTACGCACCCACCCACACGCACCCTCTCCCTCATTCATTCCCACACGCACATGTATCCTCTCCCTCATTCATTCACGCATACACACATTCACATACACATGAATACAAACGTCACACAAATACAATAACTAAACTTCTGTTCTTATATATTATGTGTCATTATATTTACAATGGATTTATTTAATTGGCTTTAGTATTGTTAAGATTTTTCTAATTATTTTGTTTATGTAATAGCTGTAAAAATCCCAAATAAAATAAAATAAAATAAATAAAATAAAATAAAATAAAGTCTAACTGTGTAAAATATAAAACTATGCAACTGTACTGTATGTTTCCTAATTAAAAGAAAATAAATATATAAATTTTAAAAAAATATACAATCTACTTCCATTAATCATAAGGGCGATTAATAAGTACTCACAATATAAAATTGCTATTAAAAAATGGATAGTGGAGGGGGGTAGCGGACGGATCGATGAGTGGATCAAGCCAAATAGGTAAAAATTTGTGTACTGTTTATGAAATTTGTTCTATTGGTCTATATAAATTGTTTATGTTTTTTATGATTATTTTAGTTTATATTGCGTATTATGTTAATGATAATTAGGTTTATTAGATTAATTTGGTTGTTATTTTATTATTATGTTAATTTTTTTAAATAATTAATAGTCGTATGTAGCTGACATGTGCGACGGCTTTAGGACGAATGAACTCGGATCGTGTCAACGCGGCTTAAGTAAAGTGAAAAGTTAGAGGTGATAGAATTTTGAAAATTAAATTAACTTATCGCGCCTTGTACGAGGGCGATAATTGGTTTTAATGAGCAATTAACATTTTCGGGTTTAAGTCAATTTCATTGTTGAAACTTGGCGTTAGCCGCAATATCAAGAACGAATGTGGTTTATGCGTATTTTTTTATTCATCTTTATATATATAATTCCTCTGTACGTGTGATGTCACTGAACTCCTTCTAAACGGCTTAACCGATTTACGTGCGGTTTTCAGAGAAATGTAGATCTTTGCGCTGTGCGTGTTCGTAGATATTAAAATCTTCAATCTATATATAAAAAAGAGGTAAATAGCATAACTGTTTTATTCATCGATCTACCAGGTTGCATTCGAGGAGAATGCATTTACAAAAAAATGGAAAGGTGTTGTTTTTTCGTGTTTAAAAAAATACTGTTTTTGAATGTTTACAAGAAGCATTTGTTTTTTGTGGATCTCAATCAGATTCTTTCCTTAAATTCTTTATATTTTTTACTCATTTATTTCTTTTTACTTGATTTTTAGCAATAATAAAATAATATAAAAATTAATAAATTTAAAAAAATCGTTTTCCTACATAAGTACACCCCTTAGTTCCGAGAGATCCAATGTTCCTTAGTTCTCTCATTACATGAGCAAAGTCGCGTAAAAAATTTGGCTACCCTGGCAACACTAACAAAGTGTCCATTTTATTTTCTTTGACAATCTGAGAGATGGAAAAATAATGCAATTTTTAAGTTATGCATTTGCAATTTACACATAAAATGTGTTCCCATTCTGTTTCTTTAAGGTCACATCAGTATTTGTAGAAATACTATGCCGTGTTGTGTCGTTTTAAAGTGTAGACTTTAAAACGACAATTCTAACTGGGAGTTGCGTACTGACCAACGTCTTCAAAGAAACTAATGGCTCAAAGCGTAAAACTACTCCTTTAAGAGTAGTTTAGTTGCCTCCTGTTTGTTGCGCGTATGCGGTATCTGAACTATTCTTAATTCTATGATCATGACACATCAATATACAAAATACACATTAAAAACTAATATGTATTAAAAAATATAATACACATAAAACATCTCATGATCCTGTTTCTAAAACATTTTTTTTCAAATCTATAATCACATTAATTCTAATCTCGAAAAAGTATGAAAAAATGAATGTAAATGATTTTATTAAAAATGAACTACTTTGAATGATGTCTTATGTTTTGTGTTGTGATAGATTTCCGGTTTCCGAAAAGCCAACTCACGAATCAGCAGAACTAACCGACTAGAACTTGTGACGTAACCGGTGGAGTAATTTAAAATTACAAAACTAATAGCGCTGATAATACGATAGATAAAAAAAATGGCTAAGTTTGATAGTTTATTAACAAACAAAAAAAAACCGCTGAACTTCCTCATTATTTATGTACTTATTTAAAGCTTCAAACAAAAATACGTATATGTACTTTGGCGGGCTTATTGCTAAAAGCAATCGAAATCTTTCCGCCATTCAAATTTAATAGACATTTCAATGAAAAAAATAAAGTTAATACTTGTACTTAACACTTAGTATCCCGGAGCCGTGTAAACACGTGATTATATAACCATACGTTGTGTCCCGGTCCCGTGTTTTCACGTGGTTTACCAGCTGTCTAAAAAAGTGCATTTTATTGACATATAGTGACTTTTATTAGTACTTTTTCGCTGCTGGTAAACCACTGAAAACACGGGACCGGGACACAACGCGTGGTTATTATAATCACGTGTTTACACGGCTCCGGGATACAAAGCACAAACAAAGGAGTGAGGCCCTGTATATGTGCGAACATTGCAATGCGCAGTGTGGCTCTCCCTAAAGGCCAATGTTGGCAAAACTTTAATACATTTTTTTCAAATTAAATTGTTTCAAATAAATATGGGAAGTTTGAATTGATTTAACCCAGTATTTTCATAAGTATGACACTTTTAAGAAACCCTTCACAAATCATGAAATTTCACAAAAATGGGCCGGGCACAGGGTTAATTCTATGTGTATTTGGCCGGTACTCAAAGTGTTTTTTTTATTTTTTTTATTCATAAATTTCATAAAAAGTACAAGTTTTTGTAAAATTCTAAACATAACTACTTTTACACATCTAGTAAATTTTATCACTGTAACTCTCCAAAAAAAGAGACTAACTCTTGTGCTTGGAGAGTGACTTACACTGTTTCAGTTGTTTATTTATAAGAGTTTATGTAATTTTAATACGAGTACAGGAAAAGAAAAAGAAAAATATAGGATATATAAAGAATAAACATAAAGCAATACTTCATTCATACTTATTAAAATTTAATGTTGTTTTTACACGCGTTCAAAAAATTTCTTCAGATTAACTTTAAATTTATTTATCGATATATTATTTTTAATAGTTTTTAGTTCATTAGGAAGATTATTATAATTTTTTACACCTTTGAAGACAAAGCTATTTTGACCATGACTTGTATGGAATTTAGGAATTTTGGTATTATGTTGGTATCTGAGTGACTTATTCATTTAAAACTCTTTTATTTTTTCTTCTTTATAAATTTGTATAATAGAATTTAATTTATAAAGAGTGTCTACTGTATGAACCTTAAATATTTTAAATAGGCTTTCCGTATTGAATGTTGAGGGTTTCTTTAAAATTACTTTAATAATTAAAAAAACATGTACCTATACAAGTTGTGTTCAGAAAATAATAGGAGTTTTAAAAATTCGCGGGTTCGAAGGATCCGATTGTTATTTTTTTTATAAATATGTTAGTTTACATACTCTTGAATTATGGTAAAATTTTCAGCCGCATTCATTATTTATTTTGTCTGTGGCAGCCGCCAAGATTAGACGTGTTCGGCGTGTTCGGCGATTTTCGCTTTGGCTATCCAGAATGCTTCCACTGGGACGATTGATCCTTAATATTGACGTTATATCCGTAAACCTACGTTTCGTCAGCTGTTATAACACGTTTCAGTAATTCTGCATCGCCGTTGACTTCATTTAGTGACACATGAGCGACTTCCATTCGCCGCTGTTTTTGTTCGAAATTAAAATATTTGCTGCCACGTGTTTCATACCCAAAACATTCGAAAATTTTTTCACCAATATGCCAACATCATCAGCGACTTCTCCAATTGTGATTCGGCGATCGTTCATAACCATTTCATTAATTTTTTCCACATTTTCATCGGTTGTTGATGTGCTGGAGCGTCCGGGCCGTTCGTCATCTTCAACGTCTTCACGGCCATCTTGGAAACGCTTATAACATTCGTAAACTCTTGTTTTAATCATAGCAGACTCATCATAGGCCTTTGTTCACATTTCACACACTTTGTTTTACTTTTTACACAAAATTTAATACAAATTCTTTGATCCATTTTTTTTTAACAAACGAAAATTGCCGAGCTCATTAAAACCTGTCTAACCTTAGCGGCTGCCCCGACAAAATAAACAATAAATACAGTTGAAAGTTTTAGCATACTTCGGGAACATGTACACTGTATACTAAAATAATTTAAAAAATCACTATCGGACTTTCGAAATTTAAAAATTCCCGTTATTTTCCGAACACACCTCGTATACTCGTAAATACACAAAATTATTTTGAAACCCAGCTCTTTTTAGAGAGCAGAAAAAGCTTGCAACTCGGGGGACTATGAGAAAAGAATAAATAGTGACAGACTTGTGTACACTGCAGCCAATGAAACCCCATCTGGACAACGTCCGTTTGGAAGACCACCTAAGCAATGGAGGAACAGTTAGACCTCATCAACTCAGAAGAACAATAAGTTTTCTGTAACACGGACCTTCGGTTTTCATAAAAAAAAATAAGACGATAAAGCTTGCACAATATAAACTTATTAATAAAATTACTTCATGCATTGTTCCAAATCAAATAAGGGTATTAAAAGCAAACTTAGAAATCTCCACTAAAAACGGAAAATTATAGTCCTTAATAAGTAAAATGATTAGAATGACAGCTGTCAAACTCAAATCAATAGTGATGGGAAATAACTGATCACTGATCATGTACCGATCAAATCGATTTTATCAGTTTTTTCATGCAAACATGAAACTCTGTTTCCGAAAATTGATTTAAAAAAAACGCAAAAACAAGCCTGTTATAGTGTGTTGAATACAACTATTTACCAAAAATAAGACATTTATACTTTTATCGTGAACATTGTCAAACGATTTTTTTTTTATTCGATCAATTTACATTGATCAATTTGTCCATCTTTAACGTTTTTGCAAAATGGTGTAACCTTGTAAAAACGTGGTCAATAACTAGGTTTATTTTTGTTTTTTTTAAGTTTAAAGGCCGATTTTATATTTTTATGTTGATTTGTATGTCGAGAATTGTATAAAAAAAAAATTAACTTACCAAATACGAATGATTTTTCGTGTGTCAATATAAATCAGTCCTTAGACGTTACTACAAAGTTATGTCGTCAGTTTTTCTGACAACTGTTATTTTAATCATCTTACATTTTAAGGACTATTGTTATTGATGCCAAAATAAATAGTTTATTGATGCCAAAATAAACTACACATAAAACCTTCCTACCTAAATAATGGCGTAATTCAAAACCGTCTCTTAGTCTCGAAAAATTTTCGTTTGATTGAATTATTTCACCTACATACTAGAGGTCATAACCCCTGTGTATGCCTAGACTTCTATATTCCCTTCTGTAAAATGTTCTTCATATCTGTTGTAATATGTTAATTTTAACAGCTCCCTAGGGGGTTGTATCCAGTCCTTGTCTTAAAAAATTTGGGCAAATTCAAAACATTGTTGAATTGAATTATGTTACTCGATTTGAAAAAATTAAAAAACGTACTTTTTAAAACGTATTTGTGCATGTTGTGTTCACATGTAATTGATAAACAAGATCTAAACGTAACAAATTGTGATTACTTTACCGATGTCGTATGTATTGATTATTGATTTTAAACCATAATAAATACAACTTTGGCTACTACTACTACTACTACTACTACCATCACGCCATTTCCCCGTAGGGGTAGGCAGAGAGAATGGACCGCCACACACGTCTATCCTGGCATACACTCCTAGCCTCTTCCACATTCATACATCTTGTCATACATGCCCTTCGGTTCTGTCTGCTTTTGACATGACCAGACTTAAGATTTTGGTTTATCTGATCATGCCACGTCTTCCTTGGTCGTCCTCGTCTAACGTTGCCGTTCATTTTTGCCATATATACTTGTTTTACCATTCTCTCATCGTCCATTCGTTCTACGTGACCAAACCATCTCAGAGACCCTTTTTTAATCTTATCAATTATACTTGTCTCAGATTTACACTCTCTCCTGATTTCATCATTCGTAACCCTGTCATACATTGATTTCCCACACATTCGTCTAAGAGATCGCATTTCAACCGCGTTCACTCGGCTTTCATCCTTCCTCTGCCAGTTCCATGTTTCACTTCCATACATAAGTGTTGGGACTAAAACTCCGTTGTGCACTGCCAGTTTAGCTTCGATTGACATATTTTTATTAGAAATTACTGTGCTTAGTGCTCCGTTCATTTTGTTGCCCGCATTCACTCTTCTTTCAACATCTTTTTCTACTCTTCCATCTCTTGAAAACATGCTTCCCAGGTACACAAATTCTTCTACTTGCTCGAGACATTCGTTGTTTACATTTATTACGCAGTCAGTAACCTCACTATCCCTTTCAAATACCATCACTTTTGACTTACTTTCGTTCATCGCCAATTCGCTCTCCAGGCATACATCATACATTCTAGAGACTATTTGCTGCAAATCAGCCTTGCTGCTTGCTAACAGAACTGCATCGTCAGCATACAACAAGCAGCTTACTGAAAAATTATCCATTTTTGCTCCAATACCCATACATTCTATCTCTTTCATACAGTTGTCCATGTATAGATTAAACAACCATGGTGACATTACACATCCCTGTTTCACGCCTTTTGAGATCGCAAACCAAGATGTAAATCCCCCATTAACTCTTATACACGCTGAACTCTCCTCATAGAGAGACGATACTGCACGTATAAGTTTATTGTTTACTCCATACTTTTCCAACACGCCCCACAATTTCATTCTATCTACTTTATCATACGCTTTTTGCAAATCGACAAATGCGCAGAATAGTTTTTGACTTTTTGCCAAAAACTTCTCCGTTAGCATTCGCAGCGCAAAAATTTGATCCGTGCATCCACGTCCACTCATAAAGGCTCCTTGCACGTCCCACACTTTGTCTTTCGTCACCTTTCTTACTTTCTCGATTATAATTTTCCCATACAGTTTACCGACAGAACTCAGAAGACTGATGGCCCTATAGTTTCCACATTCCGCACGAGATCCCTTTCCCTTATATAAAGGCATGACAACTGCCCTCCTCCAATCCAACGGCGTATGTCCTTCCTTTAGGCAGAGATTGAAAAGTCTGTGCAGCCATGTGCTCACGATCTGGCCACCACTCTTCAGATATTCCACAGCAACCTTATCATACCCAACGGATTTTCCGTTTTTCATACTTTTCAGCGCGCTCTTTATTTCTACCATGCTTATCTCACATGACCTATTATCACTCGTATCTTCCTCTGCACAACCAAACTGTTGCTCAGGGACACTTTCAGTACTTTCGTATATTTCCATAAAGTATTCCATCCATCTCTCTTTCACTCCTTCGTCATTCGTTAGCATTCGGCCATCTTTTGATTTTATCGCTTTAATGTTTCCACTTTCGGAGGAGTTCATTGTCTTTTTCACCTCTTTCCAAAACAGTTTTATGTTTTCATGAAAATGAGTGGACAATTTTATACCTTCCTCTTCGTTTAGTCGTTTTTTGCGTTCTTTCACTCCATTCTTAACCAACCTCTTGCATACTTTATAACTACTTTTCGCACTTTCATACTCGCTGCTATTGATGTCACTAATTGATATAAGCTTCATCCATGCATTCTTTTTTTCCTTTACAAGGTCTTTAATACTATCATCCCACCATGCATCTCCTTTCTTTCCTCTTCGGGACGCCATTCCGCATACACTCTTTGCCGATTCACACAAGCACGATTTAAATCGTTCCCACATTTGGTCGATATTGACTTCTATTTCATTCTTTCCTAAACTTTCGGTTAAATCCCGTTCATACTTCACTCTTACATTCTCGACTTGCAACTTTTCAACCTTGACTCTAGACGAAGTTGTCACAGTTTTCGTTCGTGAGCGCCATCCACGAAATAGAATCACTCGTGTTACAACAAGAAAATGATCTGATTCCATTTCAGCGCCCCGAAACACGCGGGTGTCGGTTGTGTTTGTTCTTAATCTAGAGTCAACAACCACGTAATCAATTATCGTTCTTTCATTCCCTCTTTCCCATGTGTATTGGTGAATACCCTTATGTTTAAAAAAGGTATTCGAAACAAAAAGGTTCCACCTTACAACTTTGGGCTTAAGATATTTAATCGTTATTTAAAAATAATGGTTTACTTCAAATCCATAAATACAACATAAAACTTAGTGTTTCTACTAAAACAAGTGGTAACATCTTAATTCCAAAATTAAAAACAACTACAGCACAACATCATTATACTTACAAAGGAATATTTTTCTTCAATGATATGAACAAAGGAAATAAAAAGTGCAGCCAGGAATACAACATATTTAAAAAAGAAGTGAAAAAACACCGTTTTCTATTAATATTTTTTGTAATTTATATGTTATTCTCAAAATATAAATAATTAAAAATAAAATAAACAAACTATTAAAAGACGTCACTCCTCATTATTATACACAATAATTGTTTTTCCTTTTACGTTATGGGAAACGTTAATGTAAATATATGTTTTTCATTTGTGTAAAAATTATGTTTAGTAGTCATATTGTATTCTTATATTTTTTAATTGAATATTTTTTTAAAAAAGTATCACTAAATTGATTCGAAATAACTAGTGACGTCTTTTAAAGAAGTTAATTTTTATATAAAAAAAAAATTCTAACACTTTCAAGAAACATCGAAGTACAAACATGAAGTTCAGTCCAACGGCAAATTGGCTGTAAAAATGTTTTCCTACGCGCTTTAAAACTAAGAGCATCGAATTGTACTACGAAGTTTTTCGAAACAGATCAATTTGTAAAACAGAAGCTGTTACTGTTACTCTTTAAATAACCGAAACGCACATCTCTAACTCATAGTCCTAAAGCTCCACTTTACCTTCCTGAAAAATTTAAATACTTATCAGTTCACGGCTCATCTTTTCGTTCACATTTTCAAAGCACCCTCCTTTCTTTACAAATTCATATACTGTCTGTGTCTATGTTTTTTTTTGCACCACAACAGGCCAGGAAGCCAAATTACTCTGGTGACTTACAGCTTTTAGATTACTAGTTTTAGACTCTTCCTCAGTAACTATATATTTATTAAATACGCCTAGAGGGCTTTTACGTGACAGGTACAAAATTAAAATTCAAGCGTGTCATGGTTTATATATAGGTCTAATAAATATGTATCTAATAAACAGTTTTTTTAAGTACCAAATTACTTTATGCTTTATAGATATTTAATAGTAAAATATCACATTAAAGTAGGTAAGTAGATTATGAAATATTTTTGAAAAATTACGACAGTTTTAGACAAAAAAATAAAGTTTACAGTATGTATTTTCCTCCCCTTTATGTAAACAAGAATTGCTTTTTCTTTTACGCAATGGGAAACGTTAATGTTAATAAATGTAAGTATTTAATTGATATAAAAATTGTGCTTGGTTGTAATACTGTTTACTTATAATTTATCTGAAACCAATAGTCAACGAGATTTTTACAGCACTTGAATAATAAAAGTGATTTAGAATTTTTCGCCGTAAGAATTTTTAATTTAAAAACCGACAATGGAAAACGACACATGTCAATGTTTACAAGGCGGTGTAGTCTGACGATTGAAGAATTTACAAAATAATTATGTTTTCAGACGCCACAACAAAGGTAGACTGCGATCTTGTTCATCTATCTGTAACTTTGATACTGATTAGTCTGGTTAAATCAAGGACTTGTATCTTAATGTATATTACTAACGTATTTGTCTTTGTTTACTATTGTTTATATGGATTATTTATTAGACCTTAATAATCCATTGTGCACTTTTAAAAAAAAGTTTTTGTAAATACCAAAATTTAGGACGAAAACGATTTAACTAAAAAAAGGTTAAAATGAGTTAACATAATAAAACGACATCATATTTCGACATCTTTCTGCATTTAAAAAACTGCAACGTTCGGGTGGGAATAGGACAAAACCATTACATCGGTCTCTTTATTACTAGAATTTAGATTCCGTGTCATGATGTGTTTACATTGCTGTGTGAAGGACGCAACGCAGACAAGCATATATTGATCGAAAGCCGGTTGAGTCGATTTTATTCCGATACAAATGTGACTATTAACATTTATATCATTTCGTGAATATATAAAAACATGTGTTTGGTGACCTGATCTGACCTTAAAAAAATTATGTCATTATCTTATTTATGTGCTTTTGATTGTTTTTTTAAATCTAATAATGACTTATAAAATAAATGTCTCGTAGAAACATATACTAATTCACCTTTATTACCCTTTTTTCATAAATTCATAGCTGAAAGCCTTCGGTGTAATTTTTAACTCAAAATTTGGTGGTTGCTTCGAAAAATACGAAAAAGTGTCACAACAAATTTACATTCTCCTTTTCCAATTTCCCAAAAAGATGATTTTTTTAGTTGAGTTGTTTTCGTCCTAAAGGTGCGATATATATATTGTAATTTGCAGTTGTGCTGTATTGTACATTTGAATACAAATTATCATGATTTATTTCATTAGTTTGTTTCAAAAATTTACACCTGGAATTTAAAAAGGAATTAATTAATGAAATAATTACTTAATTAATTAATTGATTAAATAGATTTACATATATATATATATATATATATATAGATACTAGCGGACCCAACAGACGTTGTCCTTCCCGAACGTTGGCTTGCCTGCTTAAATAGGTACTTGTTTGTGATTAAATTCCAAAATTATAAATGGTTTAATTTTATTGAATTTAAGTAGGTACCTAGGTACTTGTTTATGGTTGAATTCCAAAACATAAAAATAAATATTTTTTCAAATATGGCATTCTTTTTGCAAACGTCAAACTCCAGTCTTCTCACCAACAGAGGGGTGTACTTATTTAAGAATACGATTTTTAAAAATGCATTGTATTTATATTATTTTAGTATTACCAAAAATCCAGTAAAAATAACTAAATGGGTAGAAATTATAAGGAATTTAAAGAAATAATCTGATTGAGATCCACAAAAAATAAATGCCATATGTAAACATTCAAAAACAATATTTTTTATAGACAAAAAATCAACATCTTTATATTTTTTTGCAAATGCCTTCTCTTCGAATCCCTGATAAATCGACGAATAAAATATTTTTGCTCTTTACTTCTTATTTACATATTAGATTGAAGGTTTTAATATCTACGAACACGCGCAGCGCAAAGATCTATATTTCTCTGAAAACCGCACCTAAATCAGTTAAGCCGTTTAGGAGGAGTTCAGTGACATCACACGTACAGAGGAATTAAATGTATAAAGATTATTAGATCAACATATTCCGTTCTTTAAGTTTTTCTTCCACCAATTTCCCTGTGTTTTTTTAAAAATGTGCCAACTAAAAAAAGAGGATAATTTCATCAAAGAACATTCACATTCATATTGATAATCGGTAATTGAACATGTTTAGAAAAAAAATTGCTAAAAATAAAAATAAAATTTACCTTATTGGTAATATTTTTTCATGTTAACATCCCATTGTAATACGGGCACGGGGACTGAAATATTGCAGTTTGAAACCACCTAAAAAACAAGTATTTCATTTTGGCCTTCCAAGGAATTGAACCCAGAACCTCAAGCATGGTATGCGAGTATATTAACCATTACACTACGAGGAAAAATTGTTTCCACTTAATTTCCCTTATCAAGATTTTTACCTAAGAGTAACCTTCACGTCTAAAAAATTCATCCGGGATTCTGATTTTATAGCACACAATGAACTGTGTTCTTCATCCGGTCGGACATCGACATCATAAAAAATACTATAAAAAACATGCCCGCAAAAAGCGAAATACATTACAATAAAACGTTGCCTAAAATTATGAATTTAAAAAAATTTATACTTAACAATGTTTTGCATTTACAAGTGAAAGCGTATTTTAAAAACTATTTTATTTCATATTTATTAGGAAAAACAACAAATGTTGTATAAAAAATAGTCCTTACATTCAATTAAAGTTTTTCAAAAATTAAGATAAAAACATGAAATAGTGAATTTAAAATGATAGAAAATAGGTGTTTTATAGAAAGAGGTTGGAGATTAGGAAATACAGTGGAGAAGTAGAGAAGAGCGACATTTATAATATAGTTGACCAATTCGAAATTTACTTACGGTAATAACATAAACATGTATGGTAAAAATGCAGTCATCAATAGACTTCACGCTCTAGGCAATAGTACCTAGACGCCGGTGACTCATTCCATGTTAAGTTTAGTTTATATAGAACGGCCCTTCACCCGTATTTAATGGGTAGAAGAAGCTAGTACCTAATAGTTCTAGATCAATTAGTATTCTTCAAAATTGTTTAACTTTCTTTATTAATGTTTTTTTTTTCTTTTCTTGATTTTATTTAAAAGTATGAAATATTTCTCTTTTCATTTTTTTTTGTCAACATGTATTTATATGTAATTTATATTAGTTACCTAAGTAGTAGTTTTAAATAATAATATATGTAATTTAAAAAAGAAAAATCTTCGTTAAGTGTAATTCAAATTTTTTTTATATTTTTTTATTAATATGTGTTGCTTTCTAAGTTTTTTTTTTCTTTCTCATCAAAGGGTTCAACAGGCTCAAAATATTACTATCACCAAATATTTAATTTTTCAAATGTTTTTATAACTAGTAATATTATTTTTCAACCGTGTATCTTTTTTTTGACTCCTTAATTTGTAAATAACTGTTTAGTAATAATATCTTTTTAATACTACATTTTACTAATTTCACTTACATGTATGTATTTTATTATATGCAACATTTAATTTTAAAAAAAAAATGTTTAAATTCTTTACAAATTATTTACAATTTGCTTTTTAATTCAATTACTTTTCTTATATCCATATTTTTTTTTCTTTTTTACGGAGTGGTTTCCCATTGCCTTCTCCGGTGGATTTTTCTGTCGGGGTTACCTTCCCTCAGCTGGTTGGTTCTGGTTTTGAGGCGCTAGAAACTCGCCTTTCATCGTCTCGTTATATACTGTGATCACACCGTTATGCGTGTGATCCCATTGCATGGGGTTCGCGACGCGGACGCTAATAAATAAAAATAAAATAAAACATGAAAACATGGGGTTCAAACTGTCAGTAGGGCCACAGTGAGTCGCATTTTGCTGCAGGGTGTGATTCTATAGAATTCTGCGAACGCCCAGTTGCATTCCACCGGTAACACCACTGACTAGTCCAACTCGTTAGCGTCCGCGTCGCGAACCCCGGGCAATGGGATCACACGGATAACGGTGTGATCACAGCAGATAACGAGACGATGAAAGGCGAGTTTCTAGCGCCTCAAAACCAGAACCAACCAGCTGAGGGAAGGTAACCCCGGCAGAAAAATCCACCGGAGAAGGCAACGGGAAACCACTCTGGTCATCTTTTTACAGGAAACACTATGGCGTGTGCATCTATTAGTCAGCTGTCCTAGCTGCGGAATATAAGTGTAGCGCAGGACCGAGATGCTTTCGCTGTGGTGACCGCCAATGTCGGAGCGACCTGACAAGGCACCGCAAGAAGAAGAAAAGAAAACAACAATAGAAAAAAATAATTTACAACCAAACAAAAATTATAGGGCAATTTTAACTTTCTATATATAACCAAATCGAACTCCTGAATCTCATTAACTTCAAAATACAGAATCGAGTCACTAGAAGTACGAAGTTGTTTGCAACTACGAGTTCATACGTAGGTACTAACTATGCACGACATTCTCCTATTCCGCGTTTACATTCCTTAATCAACAAATTTACTTGTGAAATAGACATTCTTAATACGACAATTATCCATTTTAAAACGTTCTTAAATGCACTGTCAATAATTATTAATGTCGTAATGAAACTTTCTTTTTCATACAATTTTTTTCTCTGTTTTTGCTGTGTATTATTATTAATTATTATCTTTTTCTGAAATTAATGTACCAAATATTTTTGTGTACCAGATATTATGTTATTATCTTATATATAATTACTGTAAACTAATTTTTAATATTTTTTTTTAACAAGAATTTTTTTTATACGCATAAGTATCTGAATTCATATATTTTTTTTATTTTTTATTTATATATTTAATTAAAAAAAATTTTTTTTTGTTTAAATTCTTTACAAGTTATTTACAATTTGCTTTTTAATTCAATTACTTTTCTTATATCCATTTTTTTTTTCTTTTTTACTATGTAAAGTTTCATTTTTTATTTTGCATGACAGTATGCTTTTTATTGTTTCTACATGTATACAAAAAGCGTTGTTTATTTTTTAAAGTACTACTTACTATGTTTGTACTTACCTGTATATTTTTGGTAAATAACCCTTGGGCGTATTGTAAAATTAATTAAATAAATAAATACAATGACAAAAAATAAGTAAAAAAGCGTACCCGTGAAAAGCCACTCTGTATCATTCATCTTGTAAAAAACAAATATATCACAATAATATATATATATATATATTTAAGGATTAACCCGCTAAGCCTATGTCTAAAGGCTTGTCAGCAGGTGAGATAGAGGGGATATGGAAGGAGGTAATAAAAAATACACTACAACACTCAGATCAATTGAAAAAAAAAAACTTTTTTTTTTTTTTTAACTCTTGTGTGGCTGTGATGTCACACTAGTCGACATCGGATAAAAGACTTGATATACCTCTCTTATTTTTCAAAATTATGAACTCGTATTTTTTGAAATCTTCAAATGGACATATTCACACCTGATTTGGAAAGTAAAATTCGTAAAACTATGCTGAATGCTATGACAAAAATTATTTATCCTCGCTACGCGAAGAATGAACGTCCGCTACTCCAGCAACACGTCTGTATAGGAGAGAGCACGAAGATAGAACTCATAACAAGAAAGACAGAGACGCTGTTATGTGACGGGGGTTGTGTAAAACATATTCAGTCTTCAGTCGGTTGATGACAGTGATGGGGGACGCACACGCATAATATGAGTAGCGTATTTATGATTTATAATTTAATTAAATTTAATTTAACTTCAAAGGTGTAAAAAAATTATAATAATCTTCCTAATGAACTAAAAACTATTTAAAATAATACATCAATAAATAAATTTAATGTTAATCTAAAGAAATTTTTTGAACTCGTGTAAAAACTGCATTAAATTTTAATTAGTATGAATGTATTATTGTTTAATGTTTTTTCTTTACATTTCCTATGTTTTTATTTTTATTTTCATGTACTCGTATTTAAAATTATATAAACTCTTATAAATAAACAACTAAAACAGTGTAAGTCACTCTCCAAGCACAAGAGTTAGTCTCTTTTTTTGGAGAGTTACAGTGATTCTATTTACTAGATGTGTAAAAGTAGATATGTTAAGAATTTTACAAAAACTTGTACTTTTTATGAAATTTATAAATAAAGAAAAATAATAAAAAATATTTTGCCATAACGGGGCTAAATTATATTTTTATTTCCATAAATTGTGGAAAAGGAATTATTAAGCAGTATGCATCCAAAGTCGAAATGTGGTGTTGGCGGCGATTGCTGCGGATTCCATGGACGGCCAGACGTACGAATGCATCTATTCTCCAGGAACTGGACATAGAAGAAAGACTGATATCCATGTGCGAGAAAAGAATCCTACAGTTCTTTGTGCATATTTCCAGAGAAGACTATGATAGTTTGAAGAAAACTCTTCTCCTGGGAAGTGTCGAAGAGACAAGGTCGCGTGGACGTCAACCGACAAGATGGAACGGCACAGTCACTGAGTTCAGAATCAGAATCATCACTGACGAATGTTAACTGGCGGGAATTTAACCCACAACGCCAGTTTCACAGTTAGCCGTCTAACCAACTGTACCACATCTACTGCCATGAAATAGAAACTATGAATTATTTTCATTGTTTACTCGATCTTAAAAAATCTTTTCGCCAGCGGATCCATATTTTTTTTTTTTTACAATAAAAATAATAATAAACAGAGTGTTAAAAAAATAAAGCATAATTACATAGCAATGAAATACATATTAATAGAAAAATAGTGAACAAAAAAATCCCACAAAGGCATGGCCTGTTCGTGGGTATACAAGAAAATGTAAATGAATTTTTGCTCCTATAATAAATAATGGACAGTTATAATATTTTTGTGTAACATAAGAAAGAAAAAATAAAATATTCTGTAAAAGATAATATGGTTTTTTTTTATAGTAATTAAAAAAGGAAATAAAAAATATTAAAAAAAACACAAAAATATTCCTAATTATTAAAGATCAACAAAATAAATCATAGAAAAAAGAGTTCCTATCTTTAGTTTGAATCCAGGATAGTGCATGTTTTTTAAAAGAAGGAAAATTTTGAAAGTTTGGAATCAGTGAAATATTATCAGTAAAAAAAGAATTAAAAATTTTTGGGCCTATAAAATATGCATGTCTCTGTGCGAGCCTTGTTTTACAATGAGGTATTTCTAACACACGATTCCTTCTTTGACTTGATCTATTTGAATTACTTGTAAATAAATTTTGGTTCTTAAATATATATTTTAAACATTAAAAACAGTATATTTGTCTTGGATCTAAAAGTTTAGCTTCTTGGAACAATTGGAAAGAGGGAAAAGTGCGATTTTTGTGAAGCATTATTTTTAATACAAATTCCCTCCTTTCTTTTTTCAAATAAGAAAAAAATCATATAATATGAAAGCATCCTAAAAAATTATGTATTTAAAACCTTTTCAAACAGGTACAGTTATAATAATTTAGGATTCTGGGAAAAGACGCATTTCTGTTGTTATTTGTGCTTGAAATACCAACATGAAACAATTGTTGCAGCCAAGTTCCACGTTGAGGGATACGAATTTTAATTTTCTGAAGCAGTTGTAGACAATCTAAGTTGTTATCAACTATTTTGTAAAGGAGACGGTATCAGTGATGGTTCTTCTAGATTGCAAGGTTTCGTTTTTGTGAAAAAAACATTCGAACTCTCAAAAACATTTTTTCTTAACATCGTTGCGTTTTAAATTATAAAAAATAGAACATTCAAAATAAGCTATGTTTACTAAAATAAGCTTTACAATATTTGAGTTTGTCCAAATGTTCGTAGACAAAAGACTGGATTTCACCCCCTCGGGAGTCATTTAGAACAAGGACATTTGAAACAACATTTGGACAGACTCAAATATTGTAATGAAACTAACTGGTCCAAGAAGAAGTTTAAAAATTGAAAAATTGTTTTCAGGCGTTGCCTAGTATGTGAAATAATTCAGTTAGATAATTCTCTTCACAAAAATAAAGGTTTCAGCTCTTTAACTTCACTAAAATTAACAAATGGAAGTATTGAAGAAATATGGATGTTCGAACATAGGCAAAATGGTGAATGTTACACAGTGTGTTAAGTGGCCACCTAAACCAGCCAATGACAGGTCATAAGCCCTGTAAATGCCTAGACTTCCATACTCCCTTATTTAAGGTATTCTTCATCCCTGTTGTAATTTGTTAAAATAAGCTTTGCTTACTAAAATAAGCTATGTTTACTAAAATAAGCTATGTTTACTAAAATAAGTTATAGAGTATTATGAAAACATAAAAAATACTATGAATAACTAACCTTTTGTATATACTGATAAAATTCTTGAAGTGACTTGTGTTTTTAAATCGATGTTTTCAAGGTATGAAAATACTATGAATCTTTAAGAACAAAACACACCTGTCACACACGAATAATATGTCACAATAATTTTCGTAAAACTGATATCACACAATTTTTTGATTAGCAAATTAATGTCCGCTGTAACTGTTTATTTGTTCGATTGATTAAGTTTATTTGTCAATTTGAATAAAAGGTTTTTCTATATTCCGCGAACCCAAGAGCGAACGTCACTCCACAATAGTTCGTTTCATACTGATTCTAGACAGAATTTTGTAGTTCGTAATTCCGAAGAATGTTTGAGTCGAAATTGCGCGGGAAACACCGCTGAAGCGGGAAAATAATCTGTTATTTTTATCGAATATTCGGTGTGAAAAAATATTCATTTATATTATTTTCTTATGTAACTTAACAAAGATTTATTGTTTTTAAATTTATTGCAACAGAGAGGAAGAACATTATTGAAAAGGGAATATGAAAGTTGATTATTTATTTATTTATTTATTTATTTTGCACCACAACAGGCCAGGAGGCCCAATCACAGTGGTGAATTACATCACAGAACACCCAGGCTTGAGAAAAATCACATTTTAATTTTTGTGTTCTCACCGGGAATCGAACCCGGAACCTTTCGTGTGTGAGTCAAGAGTCTTGACCACTACACCATGGAGGCGTCTAGGCATTTACCGGGCTTATGACCTGTCATTGGCTGGTTTATGTGGCCACTTTACACACTGTGTAACATTCACCATTCTGTTGCAATAAATTTAAATATGAATAACTCCCCAGAGATGAAATCCAGCCAGTCTGCAAGCATTTGGACATACTCAAACATTGTTGAATTAAGTACCCGGTAAAAGAAGAAGTATAAAAATTGTAAAAATGTTTTCAGGCGTTGTCTTTTAGGTGATTCGGTTCAGCCGGATGAATCTCACCCACATAATAAAGGTTTCAGCTCCTTTACTTCACAAAAATCGACAGATGGAAGAGTTGAGAAAATGTGGATGTTTAAACATGGACAGAATAGTGAATGTTACACAATGTGTAATGTGGCCACTTAAATCAGCCAATGACAGGTCATAAGCCCTGTAAATGCCTAGACTTCCATATCCATTCTCAATAATGTTCTTCCTCTGTGTTGCTCAAAAATTTTAATATGAATAACTCCTTAGAAAGGAAATCCAGCCAGTCTGCAAGCATTTGGACATACCTCATACGATTTGTAAATCATGTGATTTTAAGATTAAAAATTATTTTTGTTAAATAACCAATAAATTAAATAGATGTACATTGTTATTATTAGAGCACACATAAAAATATGTTAATTTGTGCCTTATTTCCAGATACAAAATAAAATAAATATGAATTAAGAGGATTCGTGCAGGGATATTAAAATGGCAGTGGGCAGGACACTTGGCGAGGCAAAATGATGGCAGGTGGATACCCAGAATAATAAAGTGGAGACCATGGGCAAACAAAAGAAGTGTTAAAAGGCCACAGAAAAGATGTCAATGACATCGCCTCTATAGCCGGTGAAACATGGATGATGAAAGCGGGTGAAAGGAAGAAATGGAAACGTTTGGAAGAGGCCGTTATCCAGCTGTGGAGAGAATAAGGCTGAAAAAGAAGAAGAAAGAAGATGATTAGATTATTTTGAAGAACAAGTGCTTGAACATTGTTTTTCTGTCAATCTCTCGCAAATGTCTCCCCGATACTATGCGAAAAAGACAATTGCTCGCGGAACTAATAATGTCTAACGATATTAAATGAAATTCTTGATGAATTTAAATTTTTATTAAATGTTTGTGTTAAATGTAAAAATGTTATGAAATAACTAAACAAATCATTTATAAATAAAATTACATTTTACATTTATGGCTTTTAAAAAATACATCCATTTATTTAACATGCAAATTTAGGAATTCAACTTGTTGCATTTTACGTTTTTCTTTTTTTCACTTCAGCAATCAAAGTAGCCTGATTTATGTTTTAGCACGAAATGTCTAAGGCCTGAATTTCAAGAAGTTAACAAAGAGTTATCTTCGATTGTTCATAAAAAATAAAAAAAAATACCGAGTGGAAATTGAACCGTGGTGCAATTTATTTTTTTTTACAAATTTACATAATTTATTATTTATCAAAATATATGTCTCGATTTCCAGTCTGGCTTTCTAAGGTAAATAAGTAATAAGAGAACGGACTTAGCTCAGATGGCACGTGTCATCAAGCGGAGGCGATACGATTGGCTGGGTCATATACTGCGGATGCCTCCCGGGAGCGTTAACCACGCTTGCCCACATTACAAGGCATCGGCTCGTCGACGTCTTAAACTTCCGCTCCTGACTTTTCTTCGGCAGTTTATGTCACCGTACGAGTATGCATATGCCATATGCTCCAGCTGGAGAGCGGACATAGAATGATGATTATGATTTATAAAATAAATTACGCATGTAGGGAGTAAACAGTAGGTAGGTACTTATTACGTGCATATTACCCAGTTTTTAAAACTGTCTGAATTTTTTTTTAATTATCTCTGTTTTTTAAGTTAGTCTTCTTTGTGTATTCTCAAATGTAAAAACATTTCAAAAAAGTATATTGTCAAGTGTCCTCGGTACGGGTAACAACCCCAGTGGGGTCACATTATTTTTATTATTAATTATAGTTTGTAAGAGAAAAATATAAATAAATACCGTCTCTATATATTTATTTTTTTATTTATTTAACTTTTGTACATAATGTTATTTGTACATTGGCGGGCTTATTGCCAAATGGCAATTTCTTCCCACTAACCAATAAAATAAAAGTTTTATTTTTATAATTCAAGTTACAGAACATATTCAATAGAAAAAAAAAAACGATCAAAAAGCTAAAAATATATAAAAATAGAAATAAACGTATTTGTTTATAAATTACCTTAAATCAAAACTATTACTCAATGGGAAAAAGGAAAAAAGAGGAAAGAGGTAAAAGGAAAGGAGGAGAGATTAAGGAAGAGAAAGGAGATGTTTTTTCAGACGTGATTTAAACAGAGATAATGTAGTAACATCTTTGATGGTGGGTGGGAGATGATTCCACAGTCGAGCCGCATGGACACTATACGAGTAAGAGAAGAAAGAGGAATTGTGGATGCGTATTAAGAGGATACTTTGAGAATTATTAGAATAAAGAGGTAAACCATGAACTGATAAGCGTTGAAATTTTTCACGCAGGTATATAGGAGCGTTAGGACTATGAAGTACATTGAACAGAAGTGAGAGGGAGTGGTAGTTTCTCCATATACAGATGAAGATAGCGTTCATAATTGAGGCTCTGATACGTTAGACTTGTAGCATTACCTTAATCTAATACGTCATCAAAATATGCTGCATTTGGTTCACTAATGCAGTGCCCTGTGAACCACTAGACGCAGAAAGGGTATGATGATGATGTTTTAATGTTATGTACGAGTATCGTGACAGTTACATTGACTGATGGGTAACATAAAACGTGACAGCAATTAATTTTTCTATTAAATTAAAATCACAAAGACACACTTTTCCACTTAAGTTTTCATGCTTGCGCTAAAAAACACAAAAAACCTCGTAAAATCTTCGAATTTGATGGCATATTTTTATAGCTTTTCGGATAAATCAGACGTTCGCCGACAGATGGCGCGGGTAAGTGGATTAACTTCTAAAAATATGGATTTTCTTGGCGACGATTCTGACAATATATTTATTACTCCGAAAAATAAATACACCGGTTCTCTATATATCTGGTTGGATAAATTGTCGTGTCTCGCAATCGTATTTAAATTATTATGAGTGAAATGAATCATGTCAAATATTTTAGTAATGTTCGAATAAGCAACCGTCCCGCAGTTTACAATTTGATTCCAAAATTTGTCGCTAGATGACAGTCACAACGTGAAAATAGAAAACCTTGAGTGAAAACGTTGTCTGACTATTTTTCATACGAATGTATTCTCGTATTCTCTCGCTGGATTATTTATTTATTTATTTGACAATTTATATTCTGTATTACTTTGCGGGCTGTTAAACCCATTACGCTGCCCTAATTTTCGCATATTCAATAGACCATTTTGAAAATTTTACAAAATTTTATTTGATTTTAAAGTCAAATGAGTAAAATCAGTAAGTGGAGATTAGCACTAAAAAAATGCTGAAAATACTATCAAATAACGAAAAAAATATATATTTAGCTACATGGACGCGTAATACGATAATGAGCATATTGGCATTCATTCAATAAATTCAATTTAATAAATTTGTAAAAAATTGGTTACTGGGTTTAGGTCGAGAAAAATTGGAAAATTTACTCAAAAACATTCTCACATAATAAATGGTATAAATTAATATTGTATTACTGTATAGGTAATGATTTAGTAGGTAGTAATATTATTGTTTATTTTGCATAAAAATGTCTGCCTTAAAACAGGTTGTACCTAGTTAGGCAGACTAGACATGATCCAGAGAAATCTATTACCTAGCTTTGTAGGTAGTAGATAAAGTAATTGTTATTTTTGTTAATAAACCATGATTATTATTTTTACTTAATTTTCTAATAATGGTTAAGAACTAATGAGGAATTGAGATTTATTAGATTTCATAATGGCTTTGAAGTAATCACTTTTTATTACGGATGCATATTTAAAATAGAAATGAGAACTTTTAAAATTTAAATGAAGCAAGGAACGCGGACTAAATTTTAGGGCCATTCATTCATTGGTTGGATTTGATTATATAACTTAAAGATGACAGGTCGTTAGAACATATTAAAGTAGATAGAGATAGTACAGAAGTTAAGTATCTAGCAACGTATTTTTCATTAATTTATTTTTTACATTTATGTATGAAAATATTTCTCCATAATGTCCACGTTGAATTCGAAAATACAATTAATTATTCTAAATTCATTTCATAAATTTTTATCGGTATTCGTAGTATGTGATATTTCCCTTTTATGTAAACTCTTTTTTAATACATCATGTATTTTTTACAATATTAACATAAATAAGGTTGAAAGAGTCCAATGAAAGTTTTTAAGATTCGTTAATTTCAAATATGCATATTCTAGGCTAAAAGCTTTAGTAAAAATTATCTTAGGAGTCCCAATCAGAACTAGCTCCCTCGGTATATTCGAAAATCTTAATGTAAATCTATCAAACAACTTTATGTAAAAGCTCTGTTACTATACGCACGTAAACATTATTCTCTACCTTCCGTTACAAATACAAGAGTTACTAGATACTCCACCCTGATGCTGCAAATTAAAAAAAAAATACAACCTTCGGTCAAAGGGGATTGGCCTACTACTCAGTTAAAGTGTACAATCTACTTCCACTATCCATAAGGACAATTAGTAGGTTCTCACAATATAAAATTGCTATTAAGAAATGGATAGTGGAGGTGGGTTGCGCACGGATCGATGAGTGGATCAAGCCAAATAGGTGAAATGTGTGTACTGTTTATGAAATTTTTTCAATTGGTTTATATAAATTTGTTATGTTTTTTATGATTATTTTAGTTTATATCGTTTATTATGTCAATGATAATTAGGTAATTGGACTAATTACGTTTTTTGTATTGTTATTATTATGTTAACTTTGTAAAATAGCTAATTTAAGTCGTGTTTCGCATTTTATAAATGTTTCCCTCGGCACGGGACACCCCAGTGAGGGAACATTATTCTGTATAAAAAACGAAAAAAAACAATGTAAAAGTTTAAATAAATAAATAACCTATTTTTCAAAATAATGAAAAATGGATGAAAATATAACTAAATGTGAGATCAGCGTGAACGGAGATATTCTGAATCAGGTAGAAGAATTTGTGTACCTGGGAAGTATGTTTACTAGGGACGGAAAGGCCGATAAAGATATTGAAAGGAGGGTGAGTGCCAGGTACAGGAAGGAAGGAGGGTGAGGCTAAACTAGCAGTTCACAACGGAGTTCTAGTTCCAACTCTAATGCATGGGAGCGAAGTATGGAATTGGAAAAATAATGATGAAAGTAGCTTGAATGCTGTCGAAATGCGATCCCTCAGGCGAATGTTGTGGTAAAACGATGTATGATAGGTGCACAATGTCGAGATCCGTGAAGTGTGTAAGGCTGAGACATGCATTATTGACAGAATCAAGAAAGGGGTGCTGCGTTGGTTTGGATTGTAGAGCGAATGGACAGCGAAAGAACGGCTAAAAGGATCTACGATGCAAATGTTGATGGATGCAGAAAACGAGGAAGACCGAGAAAGACATGGCACGATCAAGTCCATCAAATACTTGAAGATGGACATGTCAAAAGTAGGAATAATTGGCGTGCGTGCATAAGAAGATGTATGAATGTAGAGGAAGCGAGGTCTGTATGCCAAGATAGAGTGTTATGGCGTTATATCCTCTCTGCCTACCCCTACGGGGAAACGGCGTTGTTGTTGTTGTTCAAAATAATGAATAAATAAAAGACAAAATATTTTAAGTAATTTCTTTCCAACGAAGTTCTCCGTCTTTGGTCAAGTATATTATTACGAGCATTTTGAAGCGCTGTGAACGTTAGGATCACGTGGTACTAGTTATCGTGCCGGCAGCGCCCCCAAGTGGCGACGAAGGGAAGTCACGAAGAAGGTCACGTGGTAGACGCACTGACCGGGAGCATTGTGAATATATTATTGTGCAACAAAAAGGAAGACAGTTAAAATCTTTCTCTATAATAATATTTCTATTATAATAAAATACTCAATGAGGAATTCCACTGTTTTCCATTTTTTTCTATTAGCGTACTATTTGTCTAAGCAAAAATATATATTTATATATTTTTTTTGTGCGTTATTTACAAAGATATGATTTTTTAAAGTTACACTTATCAAATACCGCGCCAAATGACTGTAATCAGTGTGTCACTTCTCAGTAGTGACGTCATGAAACAAGACAAGAATCTATGGAATATTGCTTTGATTACTGTATTAAGTTGATCGTAATTTGCTCATTTCTATGTTATGGTTGTTTTTACGAACGTTTCGATTTAGAAAAACCTAGAAAGTTGACATAATCTCAGGTTGAAATGTCAAATTATACAAATTATACTCTTTTTTTTCTATGGTCAAAACGTTCCTTACAAGGTACGGGGGCTTTAAAGCGAAAACCGGAAATACTACACGTAGATATAAGGAGTGACGTCATTATTTACGATTTTAAAATGAATACTATTTTTAACATTTTTTATTTATTTTTGCGTGCGTTTTTGAGATATTTCATCCTACTCTAAAAATTTTAAATATTCACGTGTACACGAAAACATTTTTAAAATTTAATTCCGGGTTGGGCTGGAATTCCTCATTATACCTCTAACAACATATGAAATTATTTTGTATTAAATCGGAGAATCCACGATATTTAGGATAAGAAACAGCCTGTATAGAATAGAGTTTCGTGCGCAAGCGCGGTGTGATAAAGTTCACATCTGTTACGGAACAAAAGATTTCAATTATGGTGTAATTACGGGATTTGAAAATGTTATTCACTTATTGTTACCTTGTACCCGATACAGGGAGGAGAGTAATAGACAATACACGTCCATCATGTGTGTAACAGGGGTGGTAGGGGTAGCTAACATATGGACCGTTCTTGGGGTGGTATTCCGAAAAGAGTGGTTCATTTGGGAATTTTTATTTTTTTAATACGACGACACTTTGCTTCATAAAATGGCCGCACTGATGAAACGTCAAATGGTGTATAAAATTGTTTGAAAACGGGAAAAAAACGAATGCGGTGGGGTCAATTCAACCTAATTTATTTATTTATTTATACTTTTACAATGTTTGTATTCTTTTTTTTGTACAGAATAATGTTCCCTCACTGGGGTCCCGTGCCGATGGAAACATTTAACAATAAATGAAACATGCCTTTAATTATTTATTTAACAAATAAAAAATAATCTTCTTCTTATTTCTTCTTCTGCAGCCTTATTTTCTCCACTGCTGGATAAAGGCCTCTTCTAAACGTCTCCATTCATTCCTATCACCCGCTTTCATCATCCACAATTTACCGGCAATAGAGACAATGTCGTCGACCCATCTTTTCTGTGGCCTTCCAACACTTCTTTTGTTGGCCCATGGTCTCCACTTTATCATTATGGGTGTCCACCTGCCATTAGTTTGTCTCGCCAAGTGCCCTGCCCACTGCCATTTCAATTTCGCTGCACGACCCATGATATCCCCGACTCCGGTTTGACGCCTTATTTCTTCATTTCTTCTTATGTCTCTTAGACATACATTAAAAATAATAATAAAATAAAAACGTAATGAACCTAATTATCATTAACATAATAAGCAATTTAAACTAAAATAATCATAAAAACATAACCACTTTAAAAAACATGACCGAATTTCATAAAAGGTACCCAAATTTTTACCTATTTGGCTTGATCCACTCATCGATCCGTGGGCAACCCACCTCCACTATCCATTTCTTAATAGCAATTTTATATTGTGAGTACTTACCAATTGTCCTTATGGATAGTGGAAGTATATTGCACACTTAAACCGAGTAGTAGGCCAATTCTCTTTGACCGAAAGTTGTATTCATTTTCAATTGTTTTTCCAGCATCTGGCTAGTAACTGTTGTATTTGTGGAAGGAGTTATGGAAGGTAGATAATAATGTTTGTGTGCGTACAATAGCAGACCTTTTACATAAAGTTGTTTTACAGATGTAACATTAAAATCTTCGAATATACCGAGGGAGCTAGTTCTGATTGGGACTCTTAAGATAATTTTTATTAAAGCTTTTTGTGAAATTATTTTTTGTTTGATCAATGTGTCATTTTTTCACGTTTATCATCAGTGTGGCCAGATAAAATATAAAAAAAATTGTTATTAAAGTTATTTTTTTAAAACCGTCTACTTTTCCCACTTATTTTACTTATTAGTGTTTTTTTACCTTTTTTCGTTTCTTTTCTTGAATTAATTTATAAGTACAAAGTATTTCTCTTCGTCAATTTTTTACATCATTTCATATTTTTATACATAAATATATACTATTTACCTAAGTATTAGTTTTAAATAATAATACACATATATACATATATATTTCAATGTTATTCAAAATTGTTTTCTTCGTTTTTTTAAACTGGTTCAAAGTATTTCTAATACCAAATTATCTTTTTTTTATCAATAATTCTATAACTGGTAATATTTTATTCTTTTATATAGTTTATCTTTTTTAGACTTTCTTAATTTGTTAATTAATAATATTGTTTTAAATGTTCTGTATTACTTATGATTACATGTATGTATATTTAATTGTATTTGTAACTAATATGTAAAAGGCACTAAGTGCCGTTTATTTCAATAAAATAAAATAAAATATAATAAAAAATATAAAACATTATTAAGTGCACTTATAAAACTGTACTTCAAAATGCTTTTACGTAACCATAGTAACAGGTTTGATTTTCTAAAATAAAACCATTGTCCTATTAATACACACAGATGTACCGTGAGCCTTCTAAAATAATGACACTTCTTAACTCATGTCCAAACGATCAGTCATGCCCAACTCGTATTTAGTCATTATTTAACCGCCAACCGGATTTTGACGTGAGCTTGACATTTAATTTGAAACCAAAATGCCTGATTGTGTCTTAAAAGCATTCAAAAATCGTTGGGATAAACTTTGAAAATATTATGTAATTTTTAATTTGTAAGTAGGTACCTAAGTACATGTTGATGATTGAATTCCATAATTTAAAATAATATGTTTTCAAATTTAGAATTATTTTTGTAAATAACAAACTCTGCTCTTTTTGCCAACAGGGGTGCACTTAATGCAGGAATACTTTTTTCAGAAATGAATTCAATTCAACTACTTTCTTACTTTCTTATTTCATTTACAAATGTAAAATGTTAGATCTTAATTTTAATATGTACTTTTAATTTTCTTACTATTTTTTTTATATTTTTTTTTTCTGTAGATATGAATTGAAATTCTAGATTTACTTTACCTTGTTTAATTTATTTTCTTATCTTGTTTTGATTACATTTATGAGCACACACTATTTATATATGTGTCTATTATTTTTTTTTCTTTCTTATATTTAAAATATATTTAAGTAAATTACTATTCTTTAATTTTAATTGTATTATTTTACTCTATTTTCTTACTTAAAAAAAAAAAAAAAAAATCTTTAAACTATTTTTATGTTTATTATTTTATACGTATACAGTATTATGTCTGTACTCTTCTTATTTGATTATTAATTAAAACTAATGTCTGAGCACCCGATGACAAACTATTATTGAATAGTTTATCGGGACAAAATATATCTTAATACTTTGTTTTCTTTATAATGTATTATAATGTAATAATATGTATATTTTATTGAATAAAGACTCTAATGTCAGTTAATATAATAACATTTATGCTTCCAACTTTTTTCTACAGATTATGTTGAAGATTTTAAGACCTACAAAAATGCCCAGGCCAAAGCTTATCATTTTAGTAAAAACCGCACTTAAATCGGTCCAGTAGTTATTTAGTCTATCGAGGACACACATGCGAAAATTGCCTTTTATATACAGAAAGCTTTAAAATAGATACCAACGTCCTCAAAAAATACAAATAATGCTACATTGAGCACATTTAGACATCGGGATACAAATATTCAAACTGCCTTCATTTTCAAGCATGCATAATACCACACACTTCTGGTCCGCATGTGTCAGGAATATAACAAGATAGACATATTTACCCACTCAATTTTTTTTCTAAATAAATAAAAGTACATGGAGTAAAAAAATATTTTTTAAATCCCTGCTTTGGAAGACTCGCTAAACGCCGAAGAACATTGCTACCCGGAAACCGGAAATCTATTACAATAACGTAAAGCTATATTTTCAAAGTAGTTCATATTTTCAACCGTTTTTTTTTTGCAATTGTTTTTGAGAAACTGAAACTTAACTTAGAAACTTAAAAAATATTTTAATTTTTTTATTCTAGCAAAATGGCTTAATAGAGCCAAGCCAATTCAACCTTATAAAACAAAAACATATTTCATTTTAATATAACAAATATAGAGATAATACAATGTTTTTATTCTTCGTGTCTTACTATGTTTTTTTAAACATATTTTTTGCTATGCACATATATTTTTTTTCTATGTCCTTTACTATAGATTTTGTTTTTACTACGGTTTTTATTAGGTTTTAAATATTTTTTCTTTGTCCTTTACTATGGATTTTGTTTTTACTACGGTTTTTATTAGGTTTTAAATATCTTTTTACTACGTATTTTACTGGGTTTTTTACTATGTTTTTACTTTATCTTTTACTATGTTTCTTTGCCATGTATTTAACTATGATTTTCACCACGTTTTTTACCTTTATTTATTGTTTTTATGTATTGATTACTGTTTTTATATATTTTTTGACTAGCTTAGAATGGGATAAATAACCCTAGTTAGTAAATAATACGGACCAAAATGGACACCAAGTCATTGGAACAAAAGGCATAATAGTACTACACACGTGCGTTTCCAGAAACTATCTACCAGCCAGCGGGCCACATGGCGACGGTATCTACCTACTGTCTACAAAAGCTTCTCTTCGGACATCTATCTCCCTTTGTTTACCATGGAGTTGAAACAGTGTTTGATTTATTAAGTTTTTTATTGCTTACTTCTTGGCACGAACACTTGACCAATTTACTACTTTACTCTATTTTTTATAAATTTATTGATATTGTTTTAACTTTGCTGGAATTCCTCCGTCCATGCGCTTAGTAGTTGCACGATGATTGGTTATCTAGCTTTCATATATCAACTTTAAAATACCTAAATTTTGTAAATGGGGTCTAGAATTCCAATCGTCTATGCGCTTAGTAGCTGCAAGACGTGTTGTAATCTTACACCTTTTTACTATTCATATTATTTTATTTTTTTAATACGCTAAATTTATTTTTCAATTTTTAAAATGTGTAAATGGGGGCTAAATTTCTAACTGTCTATGCGCTCTGTAGCTGCAAGACGTCCTGCAATCTAGCTCCTATCAGTTATAATTTTTGATTGATTTTAATTGAAAACGAGGAACTAGAATCCCAACCGTCCATGCGCTCTGTAGCTGCAAGACGTACTGGGATATTTATTAATTGTACAGCGCCCTTGAGGTGATTTTCACAAAAAATGGCGCTATATAAATTATCAAACTATATATTTATACATATATATATAGTTAGCCAAAGCATCTATAAATAATAATAAAAAAATATTTTCAATTTGTAAGTCTTGGCGTTTGCAGGGCTCAAGACGTTATTGGCTGTTTAAAGCGGCCACCTTACGCACTGTGTAACATCCATTGTTAACAAATTCATGAACTTATTATGGCTTTCTAAGCTTTGCCCGTATTAAGCCTTAATAAATTATCTAATTTTTATCGCGAGTAAGAAAACGTTTTTTAAATCAAATTTCTCGTTGCACAGAACATACTCATTGTCCAAAAAAATAAAACAGAATGTTACTTTTGGTCATGTTTCAAGGATCAGATTTGTTTTTCAACGTTTAAAAATCCCTCGAAGGGGGGCGCCGGGCGCGGTGGCTAAGGGCGGAAGGAGGTGGGAGGTATTCCAATTACTATGGAAGGCTGTGCCCCCGCAGATAGAACAAATTAACTTATCTGCTTCTCACACCAGCGAGCAACAGGTCGAAAGGGTAGCCAGGTTTATTTTTGAAATTTATTGCAAAAGAGACAGAAAAAAACCTTTTTGATAAGGGAATTTGTAAGTCTTTTAGCGTTTAATTATTTATTTGGGAAAAAACAACAGTTTTTCCATATATTGTAAACAGAAAATAAGAATATATATAAACGAAAATTGTGAAAACAGTCAATATAAATTTTTCACAGTGGTGTAAGCTATTGATTAAGTACATTATCGGTATCAAAATAAAAACAATTTAAGAAATTATCGGTATCAAAATAAAAGCAATTTAAGTTTACAGGGCTTGTTATTAGCTGTGAAAAGTGGCCACTTTACACACATTTAAATATCAATTTTCATTTTTTTTCGTTTAATATTACATTTGTTTACGAATTCACGAACCATAATAAATAACAAGAAGTAATGAAAAAAATTGTAATAACATGTGGTATAGTAAAAAAAACTATCCAGAAAAATAGTGTAAATAATAAAGCATAGGAATAAAACAATAATGAAAATAACACTAAATAATCCAATATAAATAATAAATATTTTTTTTAAATAATACAAATATACAAAATAATATAATCATTGAAATCAATAGAAAATAATACAGAAACGTAATTGAAATGATAATCAAGACGTTGTTCTGGATTTTAAACTGACATACAACGAGCATATAGATAATATAGTAAGTAAATCACTGAAATTAGAATATCCTCTGATTTTACTAATGTCCGCACTATCAAAACTCTCCAATGCTCAACTGTTCGCCCTCTTCTAGAATATGCCTCTGTGGCTAGTCTCCATTCTATGTGAATCGCAAACATCTCATTGAATCAGTCCAACATTGCTTGCTTCGAAAAGTAGCGTGGACGATTGGACTAGAGAGAGGTAACTATTCATATGCTGATATAGTCAATGTTAAATATTTCTAGTCTGTAATATTGACTCTAAATATATGTTCGGGATAATAAATAGTATAACCGATGTGCCATTATTACTGGGACAAGTAAAATTCCATATTCCGACTCGTAGGTTGAGAAACAATGAAGTACTGTTCATCGATCAGCATAGAAAAAACTATTGCCTTTATTCTCCAATTGACTGAAGGCAAGATCTGGACTTTTCTTGGTTTAAGTTTATAGCGATTTAAACGAGCACCAAATAAATAGTCCAGATCTTGTCTCGATGACCCTTATGTCTGTCAATGCTTTTTTTCTTTTTTTTAAATGTTTTTTTTACTATTCTGATATTGTAATATGAATACCCCATGAATTGTGGAAATGGACAAAGTCCGTAAATAAATAAATAACAGGATTATTAATCAAATCAAATTAAAATGTAAAATGATATTACTTTAAAAATTAAATTATCCAAATATCTTTTTTTTGCGGATGACCTTAAAATATTCAAAATTATAAAATCAATTGATGACATTCATAAACTATAATTTGACATACATTCTTTGTTATCTTGGTGTCATGAAACGACAAATATTTTAATATAAATAAATGTATGTCTATTAAATTCACGAGAAAAATAAATAAAATCGTTTTCAATTATTCAATCGACAACACAATTTTAATGAACGTCGAGACAATTTGAGATCTTGGGATACTTTTTGAAAACAAACTTAAATTCAACCATCACACATTTCCAAGAAAGCGTCCAAAACCGGTGGATTTATTTTGCGAATATCTAAGCCATTCAAAAGCACCAAAATTGCACTTGCATAAATCATTTGTTCGTGGCTTGCTTGAATTTAATTCGATAATGTGGTCTCCTAATGATAACATTCATATAACGCGAATTGAATCGGTGCACCGTAAGTTTTTAAAATCGTTGGTGTAGTGATTAGTGTGTCTGGCTGTATGCTCCTTTCGTACCCCCAAAATCTCTGAAACAAGTCTTAATTTGACTGTTTTAAGTGTTTTAAGAGTAAACTGACACATCTCTACGATTTTTAATAACGACATATACCACAAACTTCACAGTTTTCTTCGAAATCAATCAAGAAGTTCATTCGTTTTTCTTAAAGACTATTTACATAAGTTTTTAAGACTTATGAATTTCAAATTAAACATTTCAATTGAAAAGCTTAACTATACATGTTTAATGAAGCAGTTAAAATTAATATGTATTAGTGATAGAAGGGAAATTTCAGATTTAGTGCTGCTTTTCAAGTTATTAAAAAATGTTCTTGACAATCCCGAACTTTTAAATTGTGTGAATTTTTATATGAGACAGCGTGGGACGAGACAAAATACTTCTTTTGCTGTCGATTTGCATAGTTCAAACTATGCTAAATACTCACCTATTCCACGGTTCCACCTGTTAGCAAACAAACATGGAAACTTAAGTTTATTTAATTTATCTTTGTACTAATTAAAATCATTACTTTTTAATCACTTCTTTTCTAAATTATAAAAATGTACTAAGTGTTGTACTTGTTTTACTGTTTATGCTATGATACATCGCCTCTGTTACTTCAATACTTAATACTTTTTATTTAAACTTCTTTATTTATTGTTAATTTGCTGCATACCTGTGTTATAATTTCTTATTTAATTTTTCATTATTATATTTATTTGTTATTTATTTATTTTTATATTAACGGTTCAAGGAACCTTTTACAATAAAAAGTTGTCCAGAAATAATCACAGCAGTAAACAATTCATTATGTAATATATGATATGAAATATAACTATATAATTCAACTGAATAATTCAAACTAAACAATTTAGTTAAAGTAATTTTTTTTTTTTTTAAAACTACAAAAAAGTAAAAAAGAAACAAAAAATATTCAAGACTACGACTAAAAGATAACAATTAAAGTTAGAAATTCTTATGCTCTAAATATAAATATGACAAAGTAAAATTAAGAATAATTTTACATAAACATAAAGTGGAAAACGAAAAATAATGCCACAATAATACTTTATAAATAATACGTTTTTTAGATCAATATGAAAGCTTAAGTAATCTTAAGAACACCTTTATTTTATCAGTTGGAATTTGGCAATAAATCCACAAATGTATAATTTATATATAAAGAAATAAACAAAAATACGTATCCATGAAAACAAAGTTGAGTTTAATAATATATTTTTAAATAAATTCATCCTTTTTCTAAAAAATAACGAGTGAGATTACATTTTAATGTATTAACAGAGTTAGTATTGAAAATATCAAATATTTTTTTGAACTTATTTCCATATCGAATGTATTCTGGATATAGGTGAATGCATTTTGAAGTCGGTACGAGAATTGTTACAATAAAATAATTTTGTGCTTCTAGTGCACCTACCCAGTATTCGAATTTGGATTAATTAATTAATTTCCTTATTTTCAGCTGATTTTATTTCAGGTATCTATATTGTTTATACTGTGTTCACGTGTTTTGTTTTTCAATATTATTTTATACTTTGTCAAAGGCGTAAGCCGTCGATAGGAATAAATAATATATTGAGATACGCTGCATTGTTCTAATGCAGTGCCCTGTGCGCGACTGGGTGCGGAAAGGGAAATTATTATTATTGTTTTTTTTTATTTATTTGGAAGTTCAACAAGAATACACAAAATACATACATTTTTTAAGTTAGCATTACTAACGTTCTTTATATATATTCTCAATTATAGAACTCCACCATCTTTCATAAATTATATAAAATAGTGTGTAAAATCAATTTAAGTAATAATAAAGATTAAGTTTAGTGAAAGATAAGAATAAAGATTGAGTTAAAGAAATAAAATTCAGTTAAACATTAGATACTACATTTTTTTTTTCTTAAGAAAAGAAAAGAGAAATTAAAAACATATAAGATATAACAAAAAAGACTAAAATTAATTTACATACACAAAAATAAGGATTAGGCATTTGATTTAAGGTACATAGTAATATTTTTTTTATAATCATTTGCTCTATCGTGATAAATGTCAATGTTAACTTTTTTTTTCATTTTGTTATAGAGTCTTAACATACTTGCAAGAGGGTTAAAATGTGCCATATTGTTTGTAAAAATTGGAAGGTAAAATGTATCAGGTGATCTCAGACGCCCACGGGGAACGTACAATGACACATTTTGAACACAAAACACTGAATCAACATTATTGTGAATTATATTATACAAGTACATCATATCTATAATTTGTCTCCTAGTTTCTAACTTTTCAATTTTAAAATACTCCAAGCGCTCTTCATAACATTGAAGTAATCTGCCCATGTTACACTTAAACGACAAAGAACGAAGAAATTTTTTCTGTACAGTTTCAATTATATTTTTGTAAATCACATAATGAGGTGACCAAACAATACTTCCAAATTCCAACTTGCTACGATGATGATGATTAAATCTAAATGTTTTTTTAAATCCTGGCAACACTGTTCAATTTGTCAATCCACCGTAGCGTGACTTCCTTCCGCTCCGCTTTCTCCTATCCAATACTTTTCCCCTTTGAACACCTTGTCACCTATTTATTCACCCTCGTTCCGTTTCACCCCGAGAGAATTATTTCTTCGGTAGGTACTGTTAGCATTAGTATAGTTAGGGTCAGTTGCACTTTAAAAAGTTATGTTCAATGCATAGAATTCAGAATAGTCCAGAAGAAGCGTAGAATCATATTTGAATACATCTGACTGTGTCCAATAATTCCCCCACTATGCCGCACTTTCGCCGCGCGCATTCGTGATGCGGCTGCGTAATGTTGCACGATGGGAAAAAATATAATCATAAAACAAATGGAAGGTAAAAAAAGGCAATCTGTTAATTTCTCTAAAATGTATTATGCACGCGGAAATATTGATTGACACAACAAAGAAGATAAGTAAAGGGTCATTTAATAAGAGTAATTGAATTAATGAATTTTAAACATTAAACACATTTTATTTTACGTAAAACGCATATTTTTATATCATGTTAAATAACGTTTTATGTTTTAAAGATAATGTCGGTCAAATGTCCACCACAGAGTTGTTTAATCCGAGGTCCAATTCTCATAAGTTCTCTCATTAGATGAGCAAAGTAGGGTAAAAAAAAATACTACCCTGGCGACACTAACGAAATGTTCATTTTGTTTCTTTGACAATCTGACAGATGTAAAAATAATTAAACTTTTAAGTAATGCATTTGTTACATACACATTCATTTGCTTATTACACATGAAACGTGATGGCATCCTGTTTCTCTAAGATCCTAGTAGTATTTCTACATTTGGAAAGGACACAACACGGCATAGTTTAATTCAAATCAGGAGTTACGTACTGAGCGACGTCTACAAAGAAACTAATGGGTCAAAACGTAAACCTACTCATTTATGAATAGTTTAGTCGCCTTCTGTTTGATGTGCGTATGCGGTTTTTGGACTATTCTTAATTTTATGGTTTAATGTTAGTTTTTTCTTAGAAAATAAATGCGTGCGTTCTCGTAGTTTACCGAAACATTGAAATTTTACGGGTTGTGAATAACTCACTGTTAGAAAATCGTTATTTATTTTGGGGTAGAGTGAAGTTCGAACCTCGGACTTCTGATCCGCAAGTTCGCGCACTAGCCATGGGACCAAATCCCGATTCTTGCATAATTTCTGTGTTTTTGTCAAAACGGGGAAATTTGTTATTCAGTCATACTTATTTGATCCAACCAATTCTTGAATTATTTAGTATTCTAAGTAAGTAAATTTAAGTAACCTTGATAATTAACAAACTAAACTTATAAATACAAATAAATAAATCTCGATGAAAACGCAATATTTTTTTTACTTCAAACAATTTTTACGAACACGCGCAGCACAAAGATCTACATTTCGCTGAAAACCGCACTTAAAACGGTAAAGCCGTTTAGAAGGAGTTCAGTGGCACCACACGTACATAAGAATTATAATATATATTTAAAAAGATGTTGCAAAAAATGAAGTAAGCTGCATACGTTTTTCTGATAATAAATATGTTGAGTGAATATATAAATATGAACGGTGTATATAAATATATAATATGAATGCACACCGTTTTTGTCGGCACTGAAATTTCAACAGGTGAACGGTGGTTTTATTTTGCATAGAAGGCGACAAAGAAAAACGTTTATTTTATTACACATAAAATTTGTTTTTATTTTGTATAAATCATGATAAATATGTAGTATATACACGTTATTATCATTGAAACTGCATCTCGTATTTAGTAGTATTGCAAAGTATGGTGTTGGCCTTAACAATTTAAAATAAAGGCATATTCACTTATATGGTTCATTTAATTTTTATTTTTTTATTTATTTGCACTTTATATACATTCACAATAAACAGGGTGTTCTTTAAACCCTGTCACACCCGAAACCACGATGATCAGTATGAGCAAGAAGACATATTGGCACATTAAAATATTTTTTTGGAACGAATAAAATTTAAAAAAACAAATGGTTGCTAACTTTTGCAGGAGAGAAACGAGGGGAGGGGAGTCTGAAACACCGTTAACCACGCGCCCGCGCCCCCCTCGCTTCTCCCCTGCAGAAGTAAGCAACAATTTGTTATTTTTAATATTTTATTTTTTCAAATTTTCTAAATATATTTTTTAAATATGCCAATATGTCTTCTTGCCCATACTGATCATCGTGGTTTCGGATGTGACAGGGTTTAAAGAACACCCTGTATGTATAAACATATAAGGGCGGGCATATTTCCTTAAGGTAATTTCTTCCTACCAACCCAAACCGTTCAGTTTGAGAAAATTACAAGTACATGGACATATTCCAAGGAATTATGCTGAGTCTATAATTGTATACAAAATTAAAAACGAAAATTAAATAAAAAAAATTAAACCTATACTATGAAGAGAGGAGAGGAGATGGGAGTGAAAGAAAAAAGAAAAAGGAACAACTCGGATATTTAGAAAGTGATATTTCAATATTGATTTAAATGTAAATATAGAAGGGGGTCTCTAAAATTTGTTGGTTGATTATTCCACAATCGAGCAGGTACTACTGTAAAAGAGGAGGCAAGAAAATAAGAGCGGTTAAGGGTATTAAAAGGTTTCTCTCGTTACTAGAAAGAAGATATAGACCATGTTGTGATAGAGGTTGGAAGAGCTCTCTCAGATAAACAGGCAGCAGATATTCGTTCCTGGTTATGTAACTAAGGGTCTTAAAAAATAAAAAAAACACATAAATTATTCAGTGAGACACATTTTTTAAATTTTATTGGAAAGTTTACATAATGCCATTAATTATGAAAAAAAATATATCGTTCATGTGAGCACCACGACTTCTCTGTACATACCGCATTCTGTCAACCCAATTTTCCATCACCTTTTCACATAAATTTGGTGTTATTTCACCAATAACACGTTTCTCCGAATTCTGCAATTCTGTTTGTCCAAAAATAAGCTTCATCACTTAACATTAATGAACGGCAAAAAATGGATCTGTATAGATTTGTTCTAAAGCAAAATCAGCAAATAAACGACGTCTGTGGTGGTCTGCTGGCTTTAATTTTTGAACCAACTGAGTTTTGTAAGGGTGTAAACTCAAATCTTTTCTTAAAATTCTCCATGTTGATGTTTGAGAAATATTTCATTCTTGAGGACGACGTTCAATTGATAAATTTAAATTATCACTTACACTTGCTGCTACTGCATCCATATTCTCCTGTGCACGTGCATTTCTTTATCGTACTGGTAACCGGTACTCTTGTATCGTGTAAAGTAAATTCATTTTCAAAATTGTCTACAACACGACGAATAGTGGCTGAATAATGTCGTCCATGAATTATTCTTAAATTTCTTTCAGTACTCACATATGAACACGGATTTTGATAAAACAATTTAATAATTTCGAAACGTTGTTGAAGCGTGTATCTTTCCATGATTAAATGGCATACTATACTGAACACAAACGACATAAGGAATGATAAAAAATGATATGCAGTGTTGCCATTATAGCCATTTAAAATTGTATCATCAATATTGGAAGACCCTTTTTATGTTGTGTCTCTGTGCCTTAAAAATATGTGAAATTTTAAATAAATCTCCTTAAACGTGTTGAAAATTATAGCAAGGTACTAGGACTGGAGATTATACAGAATAAACATGAAATAATAGTCATTGACCGGTTTCAGGGGTTTGTTGATCTCGGAAACTCACTCCAAGATCTACTCAATCAAACGTCAAACGTCAATCAAAATGCTAGACTTTGGAATGAACTACCTCTTCATATAAAAAATGCACCTTCTCTACCTACCTTCAAGAAACGCCTGAAACATTATTACATATTATCATATTACAACAGAGATGAAAAACATTTAAGAGAAGGTAATATAGAAGTCTAGGCATCTACAGGGCTTATGACCTGTCAATGGCTGGTCTAAGTGGCCTCTTTACACACTGTGTAACATTCACCATTCTGCCCATATTTGAACATCTATATTCCTTCGATTCTTTCATCTGTTGATGTTTGTGAATTTAAGAGCTAAAACCTTTATTTATGCTGGTGAGATTCATCTAATTGAATTATTTCACCTACATACTAGGCAACGCCTGAAAACGTTATTTTTACAATTTCTATACTTTTCCATGGACCAGGTGGATTTATCAAAAATATTTTGAGTTTGTATAAATTTTTGTAGACAAGGACTAGATTCAACTCCCCGGGGAGCTGTTTATATTAACATATTACAACAGAGATGAAGAACATAGAAAAGAAGGTAATATAGAAGTCTACGCATCTACAGGACTTACTAGACTTCTATATTACCTTCTCTTAAATGTTCTTCGTCTCTGTTGTAATATGTTAATATAAACAGCTCTCCAGGAAGTTGAATCCAGTCCTTGTCTACAAAAGTTTGGACAAACTCAAAATATTGTTGATTATTACATATCCTTAGAATCCTGAACTTCCTGAATTTCACTATTTTTTTATTGATTTATACGCTTTTGATAAAAATAATTAAGAAAAAAACATTGAAAGTATGGCCATCAAATGACTATGGGACTTCAATGTTTTTTGTTCTAACCGCCCGGCTCGCGCTCTAATTCCTCCTCGGTTTAAAAAGTAATGTAGAATATTTATTGAAAAACAATGTATCACTCCCTCTCACTTCTGTTCAATGTACTTCATAGTCCTAACGCTCCTATATACCTGTGTGAAAAATTTCAACTCTTATCAGTTCATGGTTTACCTCTTCGTTCTCATTCTCAAGGCACTCTTTTAATACCCATACACAATTCCTCTTTCTTCTCTAACTCATATGTCCATGCGGCTCGACTGTGGAATCATCTCCCATCCACCATCAAAGATGTTACTACATTATCTCTGTTTAAATCACGTCTGAAGAAACATCTCCTTTCTCTTCCTTAATCTCTCCTCCTTTCCCTTTTCCTCTTTCCTCTTTTTTCCTTTTTCCCATTGAGTAATATTTTTGATTTAAGATAATTTATAAACAAATACGTTTATTTCTATTTTTATATATTTTTAACTTTTTAATCTTTTTTTTTCTATTGAATATGTTCTGTAACTTGAATTATAAAAATAAAACTTTTATTTTATTGGTTGGTTGGAAGAAATTGCCATTTGGCAATAAGCCCGCCAATGTACAAATAACATTATGTACAAAAGTTAAATAAATATTTATAAAATTTTCTTTAGGCCAGAACATTAAATTACGTGCCATTATTTAAACATTAATTATTTGTGAAAATAACAGGTAAATATTAATTTAATTACGTGATATTAATCGCAATAAAACAGTAATTGAAAGTTAACAGTATGTGAACAAAAGCAACGTAAAATAATGAAATTAACGGCAAAAGAAATGACATAATGTTAAAGTATGGTTGATTATGACAATAAGACTTAATTTTGTGCAAAATCCCTCGCTGCGTCAGAGGTAGTTGGTTATAAAAATTGTGGAATTTATTTGGTATCCACTGCTTTAATACCAGCAACCGTTGAATTTTGTTGAAAGCATGAACATTATTACTAAACTACTGGTGTTTTAAAATAAGCAATTTCAGTAGTGGTATACCGGAGGACTCCAATATTTTTAGCATTAATAGAACCTGAATATATTAATTAAATATTTAACACGACCCTTAATTTATTTACAAATAAATGAGAATGATTCTTACTGGCTGCGATACGATCCCACTTGCTATTTAATGATGCTCATACTTACACACACACGAAAACTTACTCCCACATACACACAAACATACCTATGCACCTTAAAATAAATATGTGTATATTTATGTTTTTCCTTTTTTTTTTTTAAATATTACTATTTTATTTTATTTTTACATCTGAGCATGTTTTTCATTCTTTATTTCAATTCTTAATTTTAAATTACTCTTGCAAATTTTCTTCATTTTTAATATTATTTCCATTTGTAAATACTCACTACAAACTACAAACTTTAAAATATCTTTTTTTCACTTAAATTTTAGTTTTTCTTTTTCCTTCTCTTTTTTATACTTTCACACCTTACATATAATTGCTTTATAATATGGAAACTTCACTGGTACATTAGAATTAAGTCTAATTGTGTTAAATTTTAAACTTTGTAACTGTACTGTATGTTTCCTAAATAAAAGAAAATTTAGAAAAATTAAAAAATACTCTCATACAAATACACATAAACACACCCTTTAGTTGTACCACAATTTAATATGTATGATTTTTATTTAGATACTTCGCTGGTCTGTCCTTAAACCGTATATTTTTTATGTTATTATATCATTGTCGACTGTTTATTTCAGTAAAATAAATAAATAAATAAAATGACATTCAAAATTGAATTTTGCAAAAAAATGTGACTTCCAGCCTTTCGGCTTTAAGGCACAGATTTGTTGAAGTTTATAATACAAGAGCGTCAATGAATTTAACTTCTGAAAAACCTAGGACTAACAGAAAATGAAACAGTTTTGTGTATACAGCAATAAATTTTTACAATTCACTTTCTAATGACCTAAAAAATATACAAAACATATACGTACCTAAAAAACACCTAAATAAAAAAGTTTTAACAGCCCGTGTTACGAGTGATATGAGATGTTTTTTTTATAGACTTTTTATTAAAACTATTTTGTTATTATATAACATATCCTCTCATACCAGCACTTTTGCTGGTTGGGTTTCGTTAAAATAAAATTTGGAATGTAATACGTTAAGTTTAAAAATCCTTGTATTTTGTCATAAATAAATAAATAAGTAAACTATAAACTAAACCAAACTAAAGAATAAAGACACGGAATTATTACTTGATTTAATTGTAACACCCTGTAACTAACTCTTTTTCCTGATTATCCCCTTTAACTCCCTGTTTTCCACACCCACTTGTTCAAGTGGCAGCAGATTTTTCCGAACAGCCTTTAGTATACTTCCACCCTCAACAGTGACATATTGCTCGTCAAAAAACCATCAAATCATATTTTTTTTAAATCACTGATCATTATAAATTATGTTTAGTAAAAAATTTAGTTGTTTCAGCGAATGTTAACTAAATTTATAAATAACTCAAGTAACTTTATTGCAATATTGTAAAACATCTTGTTAATTTTAACTGAAATTTTCCGTGTTCCGAGCGAATTTTAATGCAATTTTCAAATCACTAAAATATTTCATACAATATTGTAAAATAACTTGTATATTTTTTCATGAAATTTTCCGCTATCTCAATTTTTCAAGAATAATCAGTATTGATTTTCTTGAAAATTTGTAAATAATCCATTGTATTATCAACTGTTGTATAATTTTCACTTAATTTTGAAGTGATTTTTTTTATTTGAACATATCAAAAATCACTAGGGCTGTTTTCTTCCAATACCGTACACAATGAAGAATTTTTAGCTGTTTATTATCTTCAAACTGAAGAGCGAATTATCCGATTACAAATTATTGTCAGGTATGTATACACCATTTTAAGTCTTCTGCCTTTTATTATAGCTTCCTAATGGTACATAGGGCACTGTATTGGAATGCTAATTGTAGCGTGTCGCGATTAATAATAGTTCACTAGCAGGAAACGGATGTCTGTCTAACTGTTAAAAGCTAGAAAATTTGTTTTATCACTCAGTTGATCGGCCCTTCGGGCCTCATATGATTAGGACCTAGTAATTAGACAGCGTCCCTCTTACTTCTGTTCACTGTAGTCCTAACACTCTTATACACCTCCATGAACAATTTAAACGCTTTTCAGTTCATGGTTTACCTCTTTGTTCTAATAATTCTCAAAGTACCCTCTTAATACGCATCCACAATTCCTCTTTCTTCTCTTACTCACATAGTGTCCATGCGGCTCAACTGTGGAATTATCTCCCATCCACTATCAAAGATGCTACTACATAATCTTTGTTATTACGTCTGAAGAAACGTTTCCTTTCTCTTCCTTAATATCTCCTCCTTTCCTCTTTCCTTTTTATATCCTTTTTTTCCAACGAGTAATAGTATTGATTTAAGGTTATTTATGTACAAATAAAGTTAATTCTATTCTATTTTTTTTTTCTATCGAATGTGTTTTGTAACTTAAATTATACCAATAAAAATTTTATTTTATTGGTTTTATTGATTACAATTAACATCATGTACCAAAAATTAAAATAAATAAAAAAATTCTCTCAAACTTAATTTTTCTAGCGTGTCCGAGCAGTTCCATGATCATTAAACTTATCCTAAAAAACAAGCCTCTGACGCACACAAATACATACACGAAATAGATTTCTTGAAATGTGTAAATAGATTTGTTTATATATTTTGCGAAAATAGCAACAATTTTTACCAACATTTTTTTTTAATTGAAAAGAAATAATGGCGTTCTTATAATCTACCCAAATATTTCAATTTTGGTTACCATTTTCAACGAGTTGTAAATAACTCAGTTTTAGAAAATGGAAATCAAGTTGGGGCAGAGTGGGGTTCGAATCTCGGACCTCTGATCCGTGTGACCGCAACACTAGCCACGGGACCATAACCCAAATCATACATATATACTTGATTTATTAGCTCCACGTGTAGTATTTAGTAAACATGGATAAAATAAAATAGGAAATAATTAAGTTACGTAAACCTTGACAAAGAAGCTTATTTGGTTTGAAACCTGTAGGAAAAAAAACAGTGGTTGAAAACAAAGTAGTTTTATTATTTTTTTTATTATAAATAACCACAATGTTAGTGCTTCAAATATAAAATATATTTTTTAAAAAAGAAGTTATTTATTATAAATTACCGTCACCGTGTATAACTATGTTCCTCTAAAAATAAATATAAATATCAGTGAACGAAGAAACTAGCAAATTACATCAGCTAATTTCTGCATACAAATACGTATACTGTATTTAAATTTTTAAAATCAGTCGGTGTTTTTCATACTTGAGTAAACTTGCAGATTACAGATAAATTTTAAAGTTTTTTTTTTTGAAAATGATTTCCTTATGCTTGTTTTTCTTTCATATTTAACAATTGACATATGATATAGGACATGTGGCGCTTGACGTGGACCCTTTTGGCATCAATCGTTAGTAGAAGGACTCGGTGCGGTGCGTCGTGTTGACATTTCAATTATAATGAAAATAATACCTTCTGAATGCCATTATGGTATTTTTAATAAACTTTTATACAAATGTTGTAATAAAATAGTGTAGAAAATAGCTCCATGCATATATCGCGAAGTAACTAACAATGTTGTTTGAGTTGATTTGATAAATAATTGGTAATAGTCTTCTGTTGTCAACAGTTTAAGCAGAGAGATAATGTTCACAGAACCACAGAAAATAGCCATTTACATATTACTTATATGTAGGTACAAATTAATTAACATTTTTCACAGATTCATCATCATCATCATTCCCTTACCTAATGGTGCATAGGGCACTGCATTGGTACACCAATGCAGCGTATCTTGATCGTTAAAAAAAGGAGGATTATTATCATTAATTTTAAGCGAGCAGCTTAAAGCTGATATGCTTAAATCTATTTAAACGAAAGTTAGTTGCTGGCGCACTTTAACTTTTCCGAAACAAATCTAGTCCATTTTTGAACCCATTGAGACTACACATTGAGATCAGCTCTTGTGGCAGCTTATTCCAACCATCAACAACCCTATTGCTCAGAAAATGCTTCCGTGGATTTAGATTGAATCTCGTTTTCTCCAGCCTGACACTGTGGCCTCGAAGACGAGCATCTGGTTAAAGCTTGAACATGGGATCCAAATTTGGGCAGCTATAGTGACTGTTGAGTATCTTGTATGTCTCTATCAGGTCACCCCTTTCTCGCCGTTCCTGCATCGTTGTGAGACCGTTGGACCGTTGGAGATGGAAGCCGTTTTAGGCCCGGCGACAACTTTGTGGCTCGTCTTTGGATTCCTTCCAACAAGTTGGTACCCTTAACAAAATAGGAATTCCATATCTGAAACCCGTATTCGAGAGTAGGTCTGATATAGGTTTCGTATATTTTAAGTAGCATATTCGATGTTATATATGAGATAATTTAATTGATTTTTTTGTTATGTTTAATATGTGACATTCCCATTTCAAATCATCTGTTATTGTTAATCCAAGGTCTTTTTGTTGTTTCACAGTTTTCAAATCTACACCATTTAGACTATATTTATGTTTGGGATTTTTCGAGCCAACAAGGAGTGTGAGAAGCCATTTCTTGGTTCATTCATGAATACTGCCAGGGTCTTGCTGTAGTTGAGTTGAGTGGGTGAGAGGGTTTGCATACAGCTTTGTATCATCTGCAAAAAAATTGCACTTTGATTGTACGATTGCTTGTATAGAGTATGAAGAGAACCGGACCAAGTACGGATCCCTGTGGAACGCCGCTTAATACCGGTTCTTCACGCGATAGTCCATCACCAACTCTAACTTGGTAGGTTTATCCTGTTAAGAAGTCTTCAATCCAGTCGTAAACCTTTCCCCGGATTCCTATATGGTACAGTTTGGCCTACAATCTTTTAGTTGGTACTCTGTCAAAAGCCATTTTGAAGTCTAGATAGATAATATCAATTGGGTTTTTTTCATTATGTTCTATAGTCCATTCATTCAAACTCATGAACAGTCTTACGTTCCAGGTGCCAGTCCAGGGACTCAATACTAAATATTTCATGTCAACCATGTCGGGAATCGAATTCGAGACCTCTCGCATGGCAGGCAAACGCGCTGACCTCTACACCACCTATACGACACCTATAAAAGATTGTAGATGACCTATAAAAAAAACACTGCTCTTCACTGTAATGCAGTGTCCTATGCACCAGCACGTGTGCATTAAGAGTATGATGATAATGATGCTTTATACGAAGATTTTCTTTAAAACTTCGCATTTTGTTACAGATCCGAATAATACTTAAGAAGTAATCACAAAAATGATGATTTCCGTCTCCGCGTTCCTTGGGCATATTAGAGAAAGCAAATATACAGTTCTCGCTATCATCTACCTCGCATTTTTCCTGGACAACATGTTGCTTACAGTTGTTGGTAAGTTAATGAAACAATTTAATTTATTTTTCTAATTGAATTTATTTGCTTAAATTATCAATTTCTGTTTCATTTTTTTAATGTTCATGACGTTATTTATATTATTTTATTATTATTTTTGTCATATAAGTCGTGTCGTTAAACAATATTTTATCAAATATACTACAATTGAATAACATTGTTTATTTTAATGTACCGCTTTTTTTAAAAATTAATTAATTTAATTGATAATTACCTTAGACAGCGTCAGCAAAGAGTGTTTCACATTCCAATATACAGGACCAACCTGCCAACGGTTATGCCTGTTAGAAGGGCTATCTCTATGTTGAACAACATTACTTTGGACATTCTAATTTTTCACGTCTTTCAAGGAGTTTTTCGTTACAAGATTCTCTTACTTTATAACATATTATTATCTGGATATTATGTATACTTATGCGTTATTTTTATATACACCTAATTTTACCTTATTGTTTTAATTATTTCTATGTCTAAATGTTACGGACGTCGTGTAGACTCAGCAGCCCTTCCTGGGGCCTTTTGAATAGCTAGTGTAGAAGCCTCGGTATATGTAAACATGAAATGCTGCCTCCCCAATAAAAACTTTAATTTGTTACCTTCGGGGGTGGCTTTCGTTATACCGAGGCCTATAGAATTAGGATTTATTATTAAAATTTATAAATATATTGCATTGCCCTTATTTAATAATAATATTTTCCCTGTACATGTTTCTTACCGCGCGCGGTCTGCACCCGAGTGCGGGCGTGTGGCGGGGGGAGGTAGCTTTATACGTGGCGAGAGAGAGATAGACAGAGCGGGCGACAGCGCGCTATCTCTCTCGCGACAGGATTGGTCGGCCTACTCCCGCCTGCCATTGGCTGGCCTATGTCAGCCGCGCGGATTTGTTATGCATAAAACGCCGCAGCGCAAAAATAAATCAGTGTCAACCTTTTACTCGTGTTAAGCTAGGGTTTCCTAGGACAGCGGTGCCCGTATTTTAACGGCCGTAGTGAACGGTGATGCAGTAGACAGCCGTCGTAACGTCGACTAGAGAGTGGTTTCTTAGGAAAACGGTGTTAAATGGTGTTGATAACACCGTTTTCCTAGAAAACCACACTCTAGTCACCGTTACGACGGCTGTCCACCGCATCACCGTTCACTACGGCCGTTAAAATACGGGCACCGCTGTCCTAGGAAACCCTAGCTTTAGAATCATCTCCCGCTCTACTCTCCGCCGATACCGACTACGCTACAAGACCTTCGCCTGCCTTTGGATTCGACTTCTGAACTTCTCACCTTACGGATCCCGACCGCGGCGCTCTCTTGGAAATAAAAGTCCTTTTCAGGACTACTAGTCAAATCGGCTTTTCGCTGCAGTGAACCGGTGCCAGCGCTTCGCCCTTCGGTTCCCGCCGCCAGTGAATTTAAGTGTGTGCTTCGTTCTTCGGTTTCCGCTGCCTTACAAACAGCGAAAGGCACGACCTATTGAAGAGTGGTGGACCCGCTAACTCGTCGGTAGCGCGTCAGCTACACTTAGAATTAAGATATTCCATTTTGTAATGTACATTTTTATGAGTAATAAATACAATTTTAAAATTGAAATAGAAAATAATTTAATAACCAACTGGTTTCGGCAAAACACTCTGCCTTCTTCAGGGATAACTACGTATAATAGTCAGCACCTTTGCCTATCATACAAGAGGTCTCGGATTCGATTCCCGCCACGGTTGATATGAAATATTTATTTAAAAAGTGTGTTTTCATACCAGAATATTTTATAGTCCCTGGACTGGTACCTGAAGCGTAAAACTGATCATCCCAGGGACAAAGGAGCATATGAAGCAAGTGAGGCTGAGCCTCACTAAGAAATCATTGCTCTTCACCAGTACCTAATTTGTATTTTAATTCGCATTATATCAACGCATTATGAAGATAAAAAACTAACAACCAATATAAAAATGCTCAAAGATGCCTACAAACATGGTCCGTACTGTGTTATTTACTGTAGGTACCTACTTAACATTTACGCATATTAAACTTATCCTTAAAATCTGAGCTTCACCAGAAATTTGATATCAAAGACGCCACTGGATCATCCTTACCGTCATGTAAAAAAAGATCAAGATACGCTACGATTGATGTACCAATACTGTTCCCTATGCACCATTAGGTGCGGAAAGGGGATGATGACGATGATGAATATGATATCCATTTTATATTGAAAAACATCAAGTACATTTAAAACTACAATTAAAGAACTTTCTGAGATCGATATCTTAACTCTTGTGTGGCAGTGATGTCACACAAATTGACATACGATACAAGACTTGATATATCTCTCTTACTTTTTTAAATGATGAACTCGTATTTTTTATAATCTTCAAATAGACTTATTTTTACACCGGATTTAGAAAGTAAAATTTGTATAACTAGGCTGGATGTTAATACAAAAAATATTTATCCTCGCTGCGCGAAGAATGAATGTCCGCTAATTCAGCAACACACCTGTATAAAAGAGAGCACGAAGATAGAACTCATAACAAAAAAGACAGAGACGCTATTCTGTGGCAGTTGTTGTGTAAAATAAAATAGATTCAGTCTTCAGTCGGTTGATAACAGTGATGATACGCACGCGCGTAATATGAGCAGCGTATTTATGATTTTTAATTAATTTTGCATAAATGGAGCTAAATTTATTTATTTTATTTTGAAAAGTATTAATAAAACAGTGTGTCTCTATGGTTTTTTTTCAAATGTCTAAACTTTAGAATATTCCGTCTTTTGCTTGTGATAACACGATGTTACATCACAGCGCGCAAAGGGATTATTTACCACAGTCTTTTATGAGTTAATGAATTTTTCCGTTTTTTTTTGTGGCGAAGCTATTTATTCGGTTGTTTATTTTCGACGTTTATTCACCTTTTCAGATCTTTTTAGCTTTTTTTGTTAAACGACTTTTTTTTATGTTTCTAAATAAATGATATTTTTCATTCTTTATCGTAATAAAAAGATTTTATTTTATGCGCTTTCCTTTTTTCAGTTCCAATAATACCGGATTTTCTTCACACTACTAATATAAAACTCCTTCCAAAATCGGCGTTTTATGACAACATTGAAAACCTTTTGACAGATAGTCAAAAACTACCAACGGCAGAATTTATAACCGAAAAATATCAACCGAAAAACATATCACTTACGCAAGACCTCTTCTTGTACCAAACAATGAAAGGGACCAGTAAATTAAAGGACGAGCCAATTCCTAAAATAACTAAAGTAGTGGAAACTATCAATGAAAAAAATCTGGTGAAAGACAAAACTGAAATTGAAAATGATAATGAAGAAATCGAGAGAGAGAATGGTCCGGTAGGAGTTCTTCTCTCTTCCAAAGCGCTTGTTCAGTTATTCCTGAATCCAGTTGTTGGAATATGGACCACCAAAGTTGGATATAAGGTGCCAATATTCTTTGGCAGTGCAAATTTACTTCTGGCGTCTTTGCGTAAGCTTTTAATTCCAAAGTTTATTTACAAAAATACCATGCCCATTTTTAATTTTTTATTCAGATAACAAATATAAGCATACAATATTACTACTAAATACAAAATATGTATATATTAATTTAAAACATATTGATCGCGCCACTTACCTGTTGGTAGATGAAAGCTCTGAATTGTCTGGTTCGCGGAATGTGTTATCTTTATGCTTTGCCACTAAACCCTAATACAATGAATGCAATTCCTACCTTGCACTGGGGTTCTGTACCTTATTGTTTGTAGCTTGTCTCGCGGCAGTCAGGATCAGATCAGATCGTGAGGATTTGACGTGGTTTCTTGATTATTATTATTACACGATACAGAGGATTAAATTTACTATTAATCGCAAAAGTAATTGATTCGTGATCGCGGTGAGAAGTGAGAATTATCGAAGCACATTAATACTGACAGTTCGGTTATTAACTATTGTCCTCTTGTTATATGCATTTGAATAATTTTGAATATCGAATATAAGACAAAATTGTGGTACCTACCCACGGTAAGAATCGCAACATCTTAACCAGGGCCCAGTAGGCAGCAAATAAATCCAACAAAGGAAATGTGGCGTAACCACATATATTTACATTAACGTTTCCCATTGGGTAAAAAAAACAACAATTCTTGTGTACATAATGGGGAGTGACGTTTTACAATAGTTTGGTAATTTTATTTTTAATTATGAACATTTTTAGGATAACATACAAATTACAAAAAATAAACAAACGGGGTTTTTAATCAGTGCTACACAAAAAAGATTTTAAAATATAATTTTCACTTCTTTCTTAAATATGTTGTATTCCTGGGTGTACTTTTTGTTTTTTCTTTGTTCATTTCATTAAAAAAAAAAATCCTATGTAAGTATAATGTTGTTGAGCTGTAGTTGTTTTTAATTTGGGAATTAAGATATTACCACCTGTTTTAGGTCGCGTACTTAGGTTTTCCGACGTAGAAACACTACTATTTATTTTGTCTTTATGTATTTGAAGCAAACAATAATTTTTATATAACAATTTTATATCTAAAACGGAAGAGTGGACACTTTTTTAAATAACTTTTACAAATAATTTCTTTGTCGAATGTGGATTTTTGTAACTAGAATACGTGAGATCGTTTTTGTCACGGATCAGACATATCTGACTTAAGCTTTAAGCCTTAAGCTTAAAAATATATGAGTGACATGTGAAATATTTTTCATTCAATTTTCAACACAGTACCTGTACAATCCTACATAGAAGAGGTATTCCTAAGAGGACTCTTAAAAAAAAATTTGCATTAAAAAATATGTAGCAAAGTAGTCGCTAGATAATAATGCCTACGCTAACACATCTTTTACACTGCAGTCACTATGTGAACTCCACCAACACAGTTTTTTTTTTCAAAGATAGACCAAGGTGGCGTTCTATCCTCTCTGCCTACTCCTATGGGGAAACGCCGTGATGGTTTGTTTATTTTTATTTACAATATTATTTAATTTACACTTGGAGTTCTGATTTTAGTGTTCGCATATGGAGAATCGTACATGTCAATGTTGCTGGCAAGATCTATACAAGGAGTATCATCAGCTTGCATCGGTGTATCTGGGATGTGCTTGGCTGCTTCCACATTCAGAACAGATTCTGGACAAAGGTAAAAAATATTAATCGCATAAAACTTTATTTTAAGGTTCTAGCGAGATGCACCAGAAAACTGAAAAAATATCATCAGATTTTAATTCCTCCCTACATGCCATGTAACCCTCACATGAACTGATAAACAATAAAATAGTTGAAAAGAGAGGGAGGGGCGTGAGTTTCATAGGTATGGAGTGACCATTACAATGGAACATCGTATAATGGACTATATTGAAAGGTTGTTTGATTATCGATCAAAGGAACATTATTTCTTAAAGCTTTCCTGATGTGGAACAGAGAGGGAAAACAGTTTTGAGAGGGGAATATGGAAGTCTAGGTATTTACAGGGCTTATGATTGTCATTGGCTGGTTTAAGTGGCCACTTTACACACAGTGTAACATTCATTATTCTGCCTATGTTTAACATCCACATTTCCTCAACTCTTCCATCTGTTGACCTTTGCGAAGTAAAATATTAGAATATAATCACTAGATTCTCAACACAAAGACAAATTAAACAAATAGAAACTAACACCACTTTTGGACAAAGAGATTTAGAGTATTATTCAATTAAAATCTAAAACATTCTTCCACTGTCTATTAAAACAATTAGTAACGAGAAAATGTTTAAAAAGGCTATTAAAAAATGGATAGTGGAACTAGGTAGAAGTAAAATGTATTGTCTCATTTGCCCGAACCAATATTGAATTAACTGCTCCACAAGTGTATAGTTTATGTTAGGTATTTGTTATTTTCATTGTGTGTTTTTGTAATATAAATAATAAAGATGTATATTTATACCTAGTTTTAAAACAGTATGAATATTTTGTTAATTATCTCTATTTATTAAGTTATTCTACTTTGTTTATTCTCAAATGTAAAAACATTTTAAAAATATATATATTGTTAAGTGTCCTCGGCACGGGTAACAGTGAGGGCATATTTTTTTTATTATTGTTTATAATTTGTAAGAGTGAAATATGAATAAATAAATAAATTAAATAAAAGAGCTGAAACCTTTATCATGTAGGTGAGATTCATCCGGCTGAACTAATTCACTTACTAGGCAACGCCTGAAAACAACTTTCCAATTTTTATACTGCTTCTTTTACCAGGTAGTTAATTCAACAATGTTTTGAGTATGTCCAAATGCTAGCAGACTGGCTGGATTTCCTCCCTAGGGAGTTATTCATATTTAAATTTGTTGCAACAGAGAGGGAAAAATTTTTAGAGAAGGGAATATGGAAGTCTAGGCATTTACAGGACTTACGACCTCTACAAATTTAAATATGAATAACTCCCTAGGGAGGAAATCTAGCCAGTCTCCAAGCATTTGGATATACTCAAAACATTGTCGTTTCTATATAATTAACACTTACCCCTTTATTATTTAAATGTATGATTTTAACTCCTATGTCTTTATTAAAATCATGATCAAAATATTAATTCGGTGATTTATAAATTCGGAGAAATTGTTATTGTGAAGACACCTCATGTTCTTTAATACAAATGTTGATGTACCATATTGATGTGCCTCATGTGTCTGTGTCAACTAATCGCTAGCCCCGTCTCAACACAGGACTTTTAGTCCCATGGAGTTGGGACTTATGTCTCAAATAATGTACAATAAACTTATGTATGTAAATAAATAAATAAATATCAAAATTCAAAGACAAGAATCGCATTATATTAATTATGAATGATATTTTTAAATAGATCCAAAGCAATGGGCATCCTTCTTGGAGGAGGTGCTCTTGGAGTAACTACCGGCTACCCGATTGGAGGATTTCTGTATGAATTTGTTGGGAAAACTGCGCCTTTCTTCATCATAGCAGTTCTAGTACTCTTGACACTTGGTAACAATAATAATAATTATTAGTTTTTTACGTATACACTTTACACGCCCAAAGGACTTTAACAAACCATTTTGTAATTCAAAGAGTTTAATATAACTTTGTTTGTTTCAGTACTTCAACTGTTGTTCTTTGACTTCAATGCATCCTATGAGGTAAGACCTTTAGATGGATCTATGCAAAATACTGTACTTCTAAAATGGATATGAGAGGTATAGAAACAAAATTCACATTTCTCTTCTACTACTATTACTACTTCTACCATCACGCCATTTTCCCGTAGGGGTAGGCAGAGATAATGGAACACCACACACGTCTATCCTGGCATACATTTCTGGCTTCTTCCACATTCTTACATCTTGTCATTTCTCTATCTTCCTTTGGTTCTGCCTGCCTTTGACAAGACCAGACTTTAGATTTTGGTTTATCTGATCATGCCACGTCTTCCTTGGTCGTCCTAGTCCCACATTCTTGTCAGACATACCTATTTACCATTCTTTCGTCATCCATCGTTCTGCATGGTGGAGGGGTTCAGAAGAAATTTCTTTTTTTTCTACATGAGGGAGTGCGGATATTATCCATGGCTTTATCCCACTGAGTTCCTCCAGGGTATGCTCGGTTACAGCAGTTTGAAGACCAGAAGGAATGTGTATTTAACTACGCACTTTTTTCCATTGTTGCGCGGTATTATTAACAACCCTGAAATTATGCGGAGCATTAGCTTTTATGTTCTGGATAATTACCTCAGACAGCGTCAGCATATACTGTTTCACATTCCAATATACAGGACCAACCTGCCGATGGTTATGCCTGTTGGAAGGGCCATCTCTATGTTGAACAATATTACTTTGGACATTGACTGAGTTTTTCGTTACAAAGTTCTCTTACTTTTTTAACATATTATTCTCTGGATAATATGTATACTTATGTGTTATTTTTATATATACCTAATTTTACCTTATTATTATAATTATTTCTATATGTATAAATTAAGATATTCCATTTTGTAATGTACATATATATGAATAAATAAAATTGAATTGAATACATGACCAAACCATCTCGGAGACCCTTTCTTAATCTTATCAATTATACCTGGCTCAGATTTACAATCTTGCTTGATTTCATCATTCTTGTATACAAAAACTTGGACAAGCTCAAAATATTATCGATTGAAGTTTTTAATTTAATGAATCCATGCTAATTTCATCAAATGCAAGTTATTATGTGTTTGTTGTCATTTAAAGCCATTAACTAAACTTTCCAGATAATAGAGTCCGAGACTAACACAGTTTGGTGGCCCCTAATGTCAGACGGGGTAATTATTATTGTTACCGGAGCTATTTTTATTTCAACTTCTGCAATGGCAATCTTAGAACCCTGCCTGCCAATATGGCTTATGACACATTTGAAACCAGAGGTAAGTTCTTTATGTTACATAACATTACCTACATATTATTCTTTCATCATTATAATATCATTTAACCTATGAGCGATTATAAAAGAACAGATGAACGTAGTTGTGTAGAAATCAGCCATCTATAAAAAAAGTTGAACTGAGATAATAGCACCTTTGTGAAATGTGTGAATAATTAAATCTACACAACAGTTAGAATGTTTTTGGCTTTGACAAATGATAAAGAATAAATACATTAGTTTTTTTAATATTACAAACGAGAATTTAATTATGTTTTTGACCGGTTTTAATGATTTTTAAAGTGCCATAAGATGTTTTTAGTGCTGTGGGTGTTTTCTGCAAATTGAGAAATACCGTTTTTGTGATCGACACCATTTTTAGAAGGTGATTATTACAGTTTTTTGTTTGAAAGCAGTATCTCTGTTTTTAGCAGAACGTAGAATTGAGATGTTTAAAAAATAAAAACATTAATGTTCCTGCAGACTACTACTCGTATAGTATCTGGAAGACGGACCGGCAAATACACAGCTGTTCACAGATGTTCACTATTTAAACCATGATTTGTAAAAGTCTTCTGAGACCATATGGTTTTACAAAACAGTTCGTCCTGGGAAAAAAGGGTGATTTTGTGGTTACCAATATTTTTGCTTTTATAAAAATGAAATCTATATTCCATCTTACTAGGAATCAAACCTATGATTTATCTTCTTTCAATTTCCTTGTTCAGGATTTTTACCTGACAGCCAAACACCTCTCCAGTCTCCTCTCTATTATCATAAAATTTATTTCTAGGAAAGATATTTGCCCTGCGAGATTTCTCACATTTGGGGTCAGTGATTGGCCCTTAAATTGGATTATACGGACACTCGTCTTTTGTATAAATGAATATTAATTGAAATCCACAGAAATGGCAAGTTGGAACAGTCTTCATTCCAGACAGCTTGGGGTACTTGCTGGGAACTAATTTGTTTGGAGCAGTGGCATGTAAAGTAGGACAATGGAAAGTGTCAGTCACGGCTCTTCTTACCATAGGAATAGCTGCCATTATTGTAAGAATTTTTTAAATATAATTTTTTGTTGATTAAATTACCGTTATTAGTTTTATACTACTTTATGATAAATTATTGTATATCAATTAACTTTCTTATGCTAACATTCCCAACCTTACACCTGTTTGCTCTTCGACATACCTATTAATTATTTCGGTGTTTCATTATGAATAGAACTCTACATTCATAATATTAGTTCAGTAATACTCGTCTAATGGAGTACACAAGTTACACTATATACGTACGAGGAAAAATAGCTTATTGCAAAATTAAAAAAGCTGCTTGAAAGAGCTCTCAATAATCTAATGAGTGACATTGGATTATCCCTAACTGGGATTTAAATTGATTGGAGATGATCAATTTACCGAAATGATTCCAAAACCTATCAAAAGCCTTGAAATTCTTTTTGGAAGCCACCAGATCTGTAAATCCAACAGGTCCAATAAAATGGCCCCAGAAAGTAGTGAGAAGCTCCATTGAGCATTCATTAAGACAGGGAAAGGGACGAGACAATACCACAAAATGTGTTTATTTTAATATTATTCACATTTGAATAGGAATCAACAAAATTCTAAATAAACATTTGTTAATTAAATTTACCACGACTAAATAAAAACTGGTTCGTCTAGTGATCAATGATATTCTAATCCTAAAAAGTGGGGTACAGTGCTATATAAACTCCTGATTTCACTGCAACCTGTGTGGATATAATACTGTGACGGGTCCCATTAAATTACTTCCCGCTCTCCAAGCCCAGGTTTTTAATTTCTCAAGCTACTGAAAAAAGGGCGAGTGTTCTTATATTGCTAAATCTTCTCTTAAATATCCTTAAAGTATCGGGCTACTAAGTAAGAGGTGAGCGTTTTTACATTCTCAAGTTTAACCAGTGGCCCTCCGAGGATGCTTCTTTTGTGATATAAAGCATTAAATTCACATAGAATGTGTTTTATTATTTACATTGCAAAACCTACATCAGAAGTTTCTGAAAGGTTCATTCTAGAGTTCTAGATATTTATTCGATCTGTTTATTCAATTTTGGGAGTACCCCTTTAGAAGTAGAATATAAGATCATGGATAACCTAAATAGTCTTTAAGTACTGGGGATTATAATGGGTAGTTAACAGAGTTATCTTTGACTGTCTATAAAGAAAAATCGATATTTGTGTACGAAAATTAGAATATTTGCATGAACATTTAAAGTATCTTCACCGGTAACCCACAATTGAACATGTTTAAAAGAAAAAAATGTTTGCATATTCTGCTTTTCATAAAGAAAACTTAGTTTTATTTTGTACATAAAATTGAAGATAAATTGTAATCGGGGCCCTGGTGTTACTATTTATCCATTGGTACATAAAAATTCACTTAAGCGTTGTTGTTATTTTTTTAAAGATTCCAACGGCCACCTCTCTTGGCCAGCTTCTTCTTCCTCACTTCAGCCTCGGGCTTGGTATTGGTGCACTGGACGCAGCACTTGTACCTCTACTGGCCACTCTTGTGGAAACCAGACATGGAGCATGCTATGGGGCTGTATTCTCCCTACAACAAACTGCTGTCAGCTTGGCTTACTCAGTTGGTTAGAAAACCAAGAAACCTTTTGACGTTTCAGTTTTATAAGTTTTTTTTGACAATTATTTGTGATTGCCTGTGTTATTTATTTATTTCATCTTAAACTGATACATGCATAATTTATGAATGTCCTAACATTAACATAACTACTTAAAGATTACTAAAAATATAATGTTACAAATGGTGATTGTTTTTTAAGCGCCATTGGTTGGGGGAGCCTTGGCAAGGGGAATTGGATTTGGCTGGACTTTGTGCGGACTAGGAATGATGAACATCCTGTATAGTCCACTTCTTGCAGCTTTGGCATGGAAGCTAAACTCTTGTATACAAGTGAGTAAACCAAACAATAATAAAGAATCAAATAGATAACATATTATTTACAAACATTTAAACTATTTGACACTTCATTTATACAGGGTGTTCTTTAAACCGTGTCACATCCAACACCACGATGATCAGTATGAGCAAGAAGACATATTGGCACATTAAAATATTTTTTTAAAAGGTAAATTTTTTTTAAAATAAAATATTTAAAAAAACAAATGGTTGCTAACTTCTGAGAAACGAGGAGGGAGAAGGGGGAGTCTGACACACCGTTAACCGCGCGTCCGCGCCCCCCTCGCTTCTCCCCTGCAGAAGTAAGCAACCATTTGTTCTTTTTAATATTTTATTTTTACAAATTTCCTTAGTTCTAAATATTTTTTTAAATATGCCAATATGTCTTCTTGCCCATACTGATCATCGTGGTTTCGGATGTGACAGGGTTTAAAGAACACCCTGTATATATTTGAACAAAATGAGATGGTTTTTTTAAAAGGAAATACGAAAGTCTAGGCATGGTTAAAGAATGGTTGGTTTAAGGTGATTCTAAACAAAAATATGAAACCAATTATTCATAGATCGCTTTTATAATTTTTTATTGATAAATGACATTTTTATGTTTGTTTTCAATGCAAACTTTACAAAACTTGGATTGCGGAAACATTTCACTTTATTGATTGTAACAAATACAATATAATAATACAATATAATTTCGGTCCTTTAAAAACAAAAAAAAAAGATAAGCAATTTTTTGTTTTGTACACCATTTTGTGAAAAGGAACGAAATTGTATTTTTATGGTGTTCGTTGCAATGAATATAGTGTAATGTTTCCGCAAACCAAGTTTTGTTAAATTTCCATCGAAAATAAACGTAAAAATGGCATTTTTCAATAAAAAATTATAAAAGCGCCATCTATGAATAATTAGTTTCATATTTTCATTTAGAATCACCCTAAGAATGTTTGTTTTTAAATATGGCAGAATGGTGAATGTTACACAGAGTAAAGTAATTTTAACAAGCCAATAACAGGTCACAAGCCTCGTATATACCATGACCTCTCAAAAATATTTTTAACCTCTTGGTGAAAGAGTCGTGCTTTTCAGAGTGAGTTATTTTCTACTACTACTACTTGCTTCACGGAGTTTCCGTAGGGGTAGTCGGAGTGGATGGACTGCCTCACACATCTATCCTGACATTCTCTCCTAACTTCTTCTACATTCAAATATCTTGTCATACATCCGCTTCGACTGTGACTGCTTTTGACATGACCAAACAACTTGAGAATATGGTTTATCTGATCATGTCACGTCTTAAGTATTTGACGACTAAATGTTAAGGTCTTCTGATGAGACATTTAAAAATGGTTGTAGAAAAATCGGTTAATCAATAAAATAATAGTTTTTTCTGTGTAGTATCATCAATATGTGTCATTGACAGTCTAAATCATTACCTGATCCATGTCCATGAAAACCATGTCCTAATTGTGGGGCCATACGCTGTTTGATAGGAATTTTCTATATCGCCCCACAGCTGAGGTGGTACACTCAAAGAGGTTAATCTTTGCTAAAGAAGATTTGTAAATATTTAAAATATTGAACTTTATTTTCATTTTCAGAGTACACGGCTACTGGATTCTCACAGCAGTGATTGTGAAAATTTGAACCAAGCCATTAGCATGTCTTCTTATGGAACTACGTACGAGTAAACCACAATACTTAATTTAATTAAGTATACCTATTTAATATGGTTATGTTTGTTAGATTATCTAATAATGTTACTGAAATTATCTGAATGTTCCTAATGTGTCCAGCTAATTTATCATTTCTTTTTCGCATAATAAGTCAAATTTTTAATAACATTTTCAAATGCAATAAATGTATATGAAGTTTTCTCCTGTTAAATTTGTCACTCTGGATAGTTGTTAAAAATTCTAATTATGTATGAAGTTGCGGTAGAGCAAGGTACAAACCTCAGACTATCTCATCCGGAGTCCACGACACTACCCAGGGCACCACAATCTGTTTTAATTTCGGTGTTACCTAGCTTAAAAGGTTCCTATTTATATTACTATATCTGTAGACTGTAATAAAACGCAAAGCTTATCTGTAGAAAGTTATTCTTAGAAGATTAAAGTTTAAAGCAGGAGGGCTTTGGTACTCCAGGAACCTGCCAAAATGGAGACCAATTATTACTTTTTGTTTCGGGAGCTAGGCAGCAAGGCAGAAGCAAGATAGAAAAAGAGAGCCTATTGCACTGCTTTATATGGCCTATGTGAGTAGCTCCATATCTTCTTTATCTTCGACTTCAGCCCTGTTCTCTCCGCTGCTGGAGAAAGACCTTTTCCAAACGTTCCCACTCATTTTTATTACCCGCTTTTATCATCCATGTTCTACCAGCTATCTAGGCAATGTCATTGCCCCACCTTTTTTGTGCCCTTCTAACACCTCTTTTGTTTGGCCATGGTCTCCACTTGATTATTTTGGGTGTCCACCTGTCATCATTTTGTCCCACAGAGTTTCTTGCCCACTGCCATTATAATATTGCTGCTTGATCCATGATATCTACGACTCCAGTTCGGCACCAAATTTCTTAATTTCTTATTCTACGGGTTATAGCTCCATATATATCGAAATATACATCCAATGCATTGAAAAAATGTTAAAAACCATCTAATTCCTATTTATGGCGGTCATTGCTAAAAAAAACTCTTGGTGTCACTGTAATCTATGTAGATCTATTCTGACGGGCCCCTGTAAGTTGATTCTCGCCCTTCAAGACTAGGTCTTTAGAGTTGTGCTACTGAAGGGCGAGTTACATCATATCTGACACTAAATCTCCTACTCAAAGACCAGGTCTTCAAATTCAAAGAGTCAGGTTTAACAACTGTCACTAAAATAACAACTATTCAATTATATGTATTTATTACATATCTCGCAATGTTCATTGTACTATCTTTAATCTTTAAATATGAGGTATGTTTATTAAATAAATAAAATTCCTGTAAATTACCTTTTTATTTATATTTTGTTTTTTACTGCCAAAGCCAATCACAACATATATTATTCCTCTTTCCAACCCAGTGGTACATGCAGAACTGCGTTAGCGAACCAAATGCAGTGTATTTCTATCATTTATTGCATGAAGGTAAGGTGATCAGTAAAGTTTTACGGTTCAGATTCCAGTCCGGGAACAATAAAATACAGCAGAAACCACTTTTAAAATCAATATTTCATGTCTATCCTTCAAGTGTGGACCCCAAGTCCTCAAGAATAGAAGTTGAATGTGTCAACTACTACATAATGACACCCACTGACCTCTAATTGATTTCCTTATTCAGGATTTTCACTTTTTTTTAGTTTTCAGTGCTGCAAAATAGCGTTTATTTGATATTTTAAAATACATATCACAATTTGTTACCCACTAAGCCTAAAGACTTTTCGGTGGGACAAATTTTTTTTTTATTACAGTTTAATTTTACATTATTTTATATTATTTTTATTTTATTACCATAAACGGCAAATCTGCCTTTTAAAAACATTTATAATACTAACATATTTGGCATAATATATGTATGTATATATATTTTAAAAACATAAATTTCCTTTTACCCAAGATTTATAAACAAAATTATACAATATTTACATTTAAAAAAAATTAACCTAACCTAAAAATTATACAACATATTCAGTAGAAAGTTTAAATAATTCAAGAAGAAATGTAAAAAACAAATTAAATAATAAAATATTTTAAAGTAATATAACAAGAAAATAAGTAATATAACAAGAAAAAAAATAAGTACTGTTTCATACAGCTGGGCAAAGCGAACAAACAATTGTATATACTATGAAATGCATAAATAAATAAATATAATTACCATTCACCATCTTTGAAAAAGTTCAAAAGGTTTGTTCTATTGGAAAAATACCCCACACTAAATATATCAGATACTTGGGAATAACTATGGCCGAGCTCATGAAGTTTGTTTAATACGGCATTACAAGTATACACTGTCCGTGAATTGTTGCTACAAAACAGTAGCACCTGTCTACTCATTCTTCTAGGCACCTTGAAGTTGATGAGAGATAATAGTTCAAGGCAATCCCATATTGAATTTACAATTTTGAATAAATTTAAAAGGTACATATTATACAAATGTATTTATTAAAAGGTACAATAAAGTATTTAGAAGATATTTCTTCAGTTCTATTTTTTTCATTTGAAGATCTTTCATGTTAATGATGGTTTGTGGGAGATCATTGAACAACCTTGGAATAACGCAATTAAATTTTCTTTAGGTTTTTATAACGGGATTATACAAGTGTACAAATCAAGCTTTTTCTACCATTTGTGTACTTTATTTCAAAACAGTTATCAGGAAGAATGACGATATCTATCATAAACCTTCCATACAAATTGCCAAACTCATAGACAGAAGGTCAGTGAAAGCAGTATTACTTTTTTTAATGAGGAACTCCAGCCCTACGGGAAATTGGAAACAAAAAATGTTTTCTTGTGCGCGGTACAAATTAGAACATTAAATTGAAATGCAAAATTTCTTGAAAATGTACGAAAAAAAAAAAAAAAAATATTTTAATGAAAAGGCACTACTTTGAATGACGTCACTGATTCATATGAACCATCCAATGATATGAGAGCTTTGAAGGATATCCGGTTTGGTCACCGTAAACGAACCAATCGGAAGAACTGTCAGTGAACAACCTCTGATGTCACACCAGGAGTTATTTCAGAAATACAAAACATTAAAAAATCAAAGCCCTGATAACACGATATATAAAAATTAAAATAAAAAAAAAATCTGAGTTTAATATTCTATCAACAAATATTTTTTTTTTTAAAAAGACACTGAACTTCCTCATTGTATTTGCAGTTTATGAAATTGGAATTTCAAAAGAAACATTTTTTTTCAGCAAGAAAACTGTTTAAAGTATGAGCGAAACCAATAGGAAGGCGTTAAAAACCATTTTCAGATATGTGAAAGGCAGTGGTTATTCACAAATTGGTTGCACTTCACATTCTGGGCAATCTTCAGGTTTGAAAAGCCTGCAGCTCATTCCAGCCGGGCAGTAATGGTCTCTACAGAGGTGTGATAAGTCATAGCAAGGTCTGTAGGCTGAAATATAAAACAATCAGGTTTTTAATAACCGTAAAAAACTTACGCACATATTTATTAGGTTTAGAAATATGCTATTTGTATAAAGTATGAAATATATAGGTATTTTGTATTCTACCATAATACTATCTATTTTACAGTATAGAATAGTTGTAGGGTGGGGAGTTACCGTAAAACAATTTTACGCCCTCTATTAATTTTCTAAATCTAAAATCCCCTGAATCTGTCAAACCAAATCATTGAAAGGGTCGAGAGTTTCAAATACCTGGGGGTATATGTTATGAAAAATGGCAGCATAAAGAACTGGGAGTGCGACTAGAAGTAGCAGGCGCCACATTCAACAGTATGAAAGCTGTCTGGAGATCGGATATTTACTCAGTGGAAACCAAATGCTGCCTACATAACGCCTGCATAACACCTATTCTCCTCTATGGATTCGAATTGCGGCACCTCACTAAGGCCCAAAACCGCAAAATATTGAGTTTTGAGAATAGGTGTCTCAGAAGAATCTTGGGTGTGCGGTGGTTTGACTTTGTGCGGAATGAAGTAATAAGAGAACGAACGCAGTAAACTCCAGTAACAGCTGTCATCAAGCGGAGGCGATACGGTTGGCTTGGCCATGTACTGCGGATGCCTCCCGAGAGCCTTAACCATGCTTGCCTACTTTACAAGGCATCAGGTTCTCGACGTCCTGGACTGCTGACTGTTTGTCGGCAGTTCATGTCAGAACTACGGGACGCAAACCTGACTTGGGAGGATGCACTGAAGCTGGCAGCCGACAGAGATGACTAGAGGATCTTCGTAAAGATCTCTCCAACTAGGGAGCGGACATGGAATCATGATGATTAATTTCACAAAAAAAACATTATTACGGTTAACAATGTTTTGAGTTTGTCCAAACTTTTGTAGACCAGGACTGGATTCAACCCCCTTGGGAGCTGTTAATATTAACATATTACAACAGACATGAAGAACATTTTACAGAAGAGAATTTCAAAGTCCAGGCATCCACAGGGCTTACGACCTGACATTAAATGGTTTCAGTGGGAATTTTACACACTGCGTAACATTCACCATTCTGCCGATATTTGAACATCTTCATTCCTTCGACTCTTCCATCTGTTGACGCTTGTGAAGTAAAAGAGCTGAAACTTTTATTGTTGCGGGTGAAATTCATCTGATTGAATTATTTCATCTATATACTAGGCAACCCCAGAAATTTTTTTTCATTTTTTATATCTCTTCTTGGACTAGGTGAATTCATCAACAATGTTTTGAAGAATAAAAAAAAAGCGTCAACAGATGGAAGAGTCCAAGGAATGAAAATGTTCAAATATAAGAAGAATGGTGAATGTTACGCAGTGAGTAAAGTGGCCACTTAAACCAGCCAATGACAGGTCATAAGCCCTGTGGATGCTAGGACTTTGAAATTCCCTTCTGTAAAATGTTGAATTCAGCTGCCTTTGTTTCTTGTTATGCGTTAAAAATAATATTTTATCATGGATATTGAAGATCATATCATATATCCTAAAAGAAAATCAGTATTTTAATTTTATTAGAAGTATACTTACTATCAATACAAATTCCTTCAGCACAGCAGCCTCCACAGCATTGACCAGTTTCAGAACACTAAAATTATTACATAATAATGTGTAAATAATCATATTTATTTATGCTTTTACAATGTTTGTACTATTTTTTTTATACAGAATAATGTTGCCTCAAAATAATCATACAAACCTTACAAATTCATATAGACTTGTAGACCAAATGTCACAAACAGAACACAAATTTTTACCTATTTGGCTTGATCCACTCATCGATCCGTGCGCAACCACCCACACTATCCATTTCTTAATAGCAATTTTATATTGTGAATACTGACTAATTGTCCTTATGTACAATGGAAGTTGATTGTACAGTTTAACAAAATAGTAGGCCAAATCCTCTTTGACCAAAGGTTGTATGAATTTTAAATTGTTTTTTGCAGCATCAGGGTGGAGTATCTAGTAACTCTTATATTTGTGAAAGGAGTTATAGAAGGTAGAGAATAATGTTTGTGTGCGTACAGTAACAGAGCTTTTACATAAAGTTGTTTTACAGATGTAACATTAAGATTTACGAATATACCGAGGGAGCTAGGTCTGATTAGGACTCTTAAGTCTCTTAAGCAAGATATCATAAATAAGTGTATTTACTTGGATATTTTGCTCCATATCACAATGATGTCAAAAAGATCATGTAGTTGATTATAGCCAAAATTGACTTATATGTGTCACTTTTCTCAGAATTTAAGTGGTGTCGTATTAGCAACACTCATGGGTATCAGGCGTAAATTTTTGAGTTTAGATAAGAAACCCTCTTGTATGATGTTCATAAAATTGGATTGTGGTCCCGTGGCTAGTGTTGCGGACTCACGAATCAGAGGTCCGAGGTTCGGACCCCACTCTACTCCAACATTATTCACAACTCGTTGAAAATCGTCACCAAAATTAAAATATTTGGGTATATTATAAAAACGCAGATATTTCTTTTAAAAAAAAAAAATAACACATTTTTAGCACACTAAATAACTTATTTTTTTGAATCGTGGTTAAAGTTTATATTTAAATCTGTTTTTCTTATTTTTTTCAATTATGTTAATAAAATAAATGAACAAAATACAAAACATACTGTTCACAGAGAATAATTTTATTTTATTTTTATGAGTCAAATTGTATAAAATATCAAAGAACAATCTCTATTCAGTTGGGTTATAGGCTGGAATGACTAATTCCTCAATTGAACTTTGTATATTATGGCAATACATACACAAATCCAATGTCACTTCAAAGTATTTCAGAAACGCACTATGTCCTGATCGCAAACAGGATACCTAGCTCCCGTTTAGAAGTCTTTTTAAATAGTCCCAAATCAAATCATGATCAAATCCTTTACATATTCCAACAGAGATGAATAACATTTTAGAGAAGGGAATATGGATGTCTATGCATCCACAGTGCTTATGACCTATCATTGGCTGGTTTAAGTGGCCACTTTACAGACTCTGCAAAATTCACCATTCTTCCATCTGCTGGTGTTGTCCAGTCCTTGATACAAACATTTGGACAAACTCAAAACACTGTTGATAAATGCACCTAGTCCAAGAAGTAAAAAAATAATAATATTTTCAGGCGTTGCCTAGTACGTGGGTGAAATAATTCAATTAGATAGATCTCACCCACAACAATAAAGGCTTCAACTCTTTAACTTTACAAACTTGTGGAAGAATTTAAGTAATGTAGATGTTAAAATAAAATCAGAATGGTGAATGTTACAGAATGTGTAAAGTGGCCACTTAAACCAGCCAATGACAGATAATAAGCCCGGTCGATGCCTAGACATCTATATTCCCTTCTATGAAATGTTCTTCATCTATGTTGTAATATATTAATATTAACAGCTCCCCAAGGAGATGAATCCAGTCCTTGTCTATAAATCTTGGGCATACTCAAAACATTGACTTGATCAAAAGTTATTTATCAATTTTTCTTTCATTTTTAGTGAAATGTAACTACATATTTATTTTTAAAACGAAATAAAAAATAAAATCAAGATAAAGTTTAGTGGCTATGTAATTAAGTGTTACAATGGAACCAAAACATTAACAAAAAATTCAGTTGAGTGGTCACTAAAAAACCATGTAAAATCAATCAAGGCTATTGAAGAATACGGTTCCATTGATAATGATGAAAAAAGATAACAGCTTTGAAGTAACGAGTAATACAGTAGTAGTCAAAACATTAATCCAGGGTTCTGGTTCTGTTTCACACACAAAACTGTCTTCTTCACCCACCTGGACGCAGATTACCAATTTGACAATATATTATTAGAACTCAACTTTTCTTCCACTCGGACAAAAAAAAACAAACAAACAAACCACTTCCCCATTTCTCCTTAGGGTTAGACAGAAAGGATAGAACGCTATATCACTCTGTATTTGTATACAAACCTTCCTTCGTTCCTTCCTCTACATTAATACATCTTTTCATGCAAGCAGGCTTGTTATTCAGACAAAATAAATGCATAATAGAAACACTAAAAATATACCTGCCATTATTTTATTTTTTTCCACCATAATTTATAAAAAATAAAAAAACAGATTTAAAACATTGAAAAGCTGCGCCTAATGGTGCATAGGGCACTGCATTGGTATACCAATTGCAGAGTATCTGGATTTTTTTTGGCAGGTTTAAAACGGCTACTTTACACACTGTGTAACATTCACCATTCTGCCCATATTTGCACATCTATATTCTTTCAATTCTTTTATCTGTTCATGTTTGTGAAGTTAAAGAGCTGAAACCTTTATTTATGCGGGTGAGATTCATCTAATTGAATTATTTCACCTACATACTAGGCAACGCCTGAAAATTGTATTTTTTCAATTTCTATACTTCTCCAAGGACCAGGTGGATTTATCAACAATATTTTGAGTCTGTCCAAATTGGTTGGTTGGAAGAAATTTCCACTTGGCAATAAGCCCGCCAATGTACAAATAACATTATGTAAAAAAAAAAAACAAATCAATAAACAACAAAATGTTATAAAAAAAGACATACAATACTGGAGAATTTAAATTATTTTTTTTTAAAGAAAAAAATCCACTCATAACTTACTCTGTGTCCATAGTCAATACAGTCCTGGCAGTAAATATTTGTGAGTAATAAAACAAATATTGTAAAGGTACACAATAAAAGATTTGATACGAACATTTTAAATTGAATATAATTATTTTCTAAGTGGGAACAGAAAGCAGCTTCTCACTTCACAACAATATGTCTTTTACGAATGAAACTACTGAGAGTTTAGCTAACTTTGATTCTGCATAACTGATATATGTATGATTGTGAGGTACATTGACACACTTAAAGTTAACAGTCAATAATAATCATAAGTTTATGACAAGAACTTATGTTTAACCCTGCAGTGGTCGAAATTTTTATTGATGTATTTAACTGGTCTTAAAAATATTAATAATTGACAATTTTTTTCCGGCGTTGCCTAGTATGTAGGTCAAATAATTTTGTCAGATGAATCTTACCCAAACCAATAAACATTTCAGTTCTTTACTTCACAAAAGTTAACAGATAGACAGAGACAAAGGATGGTGAATGTTACGCCTCATAAATGCCTAGACGTTAATATCCCTTCTCTTAAATGTTCTTCATCTCTGTTTAGTAATTAATATTTTTGAACAAATGTAATATTTTACAACCAAAATTTCATTTTTAAACATTTTTTAAAAATACATTGCTCCTCAGAAAATATCAGATTTACAATACCAATATGACAACTTTTTAAATATTAACTCATGTGGGTGCGACTTGATAAAGATATATATATTTTAAAATTCTGAAGTTGTAAATCTTGTGAAATCTTCAAATAGACATTTTCACACCTGATTTGAAAAGCAAAATTTGCATAAATATGCAAGATTTTGATGCAAAACAATATTTATCCTTGCTATGTGAAGAATAATAATTATTTAAATACAACAATAAATCTGTTTAACTGTATAACAGAGAGCACAAAGATAGAACTTGAAACAAGCAAAACAGAGACGCTGTTTTGTGGTCGGCGTATTTATGATGTTTAATTTATTTTTGCCATCTCTCTCTTCAATCCATGCCCCATGTCTGAGGATGGTGATTACGCCTGACTCCAGGCATGGCTCATCTGTGGACCGTCTCCCTTTATCTGGAACGGTTGTGTGCTCTTCTGTAAGCAGAGACCAAGCTGATAATTCAGTGACCAAGCTGCTCAATTTTCTCGGTTAACATCCAAGCGACTTTTTCCTTCGATACTTCCCAGGGAGTTCCCCCTAGAAATATGTCAAGAGAACTGTAAGATTCTTTTCTTGCACCTGGATGTAAGTATTTCTCTTATGTCTAGTTTCTGGAATGTAGATATATTTGTATGTTTGCCTGTCCACGGAATCCGCAGCACTCGTGGCTAACACCACATTTCGAAAGCTTCAATTTTTTTCTTTACAGATTCTCTCAGTATTATTTTGCTATAACAGGCCAAATTTATATTTTTATTTTTATAAGTTATAGAAATATTAAACAACTTGCCTACCACATACCGCACACGGCATTTGAGGACATAAGTCTCCTTAGCGGTGCACACACACACGAAAAAGTTGTTCGTTGCCAAACAAGAAAAACTGCTCGACGGAGCTCTCCGTAATCTGGTAGCCTGAAAGAAGGTAATCCAGAAGTACATAATATGCACTTCATTGAATTGAGAAAAGAGGGAAGTGAATTCTTCACTGATTGGGATTAAATTGATTGGACATGATCAATTCGCCGAAATGATAAGAAAACTTTTAAAAAGCCTTGAAATTATTTTTTAAAGTCACGAGATCTGTATTTCAGATACCTATAACAGGGCCATGAATAGTAACAAGAAGCTCCATTTAATATTCATAGAGAGGGAGACAGGGACAAGATCACACGATGTGTTAAGATGATTAATTAGTATATCAGTAGCAGCAGGAAGGGCAATCAACAATATTGAAAACAAATAATTTGTCATTGAATTTACCATGACCCAACAAAAACTGCGTCGTCCAGTGATCGAGATAACCCGAAAAGATTATAAGCCCTGACAGATTAAAGGAATAAAAAGAAAGGTAACCCTCCCTGCGGTGGTATTTTGAATCCTCTCTACCCCCCCTAGAAAGTGAATAATTTTTATTGTTTTATTTGCTTCATATAATGGCCACAGTGATATTAAACGTCAAATGGTGTTTTAAACTGATTCAAAAACTGAACAAAACAAATATGGTTTGGTCAATTCAACCTAATTAAATGCGACTTAATGCTTAACGTCGCAATAATGGTCTAAATAAACATTTTCATGTGTTCGTATTTGTTTGACATTTAATCATCAATGTGGCCATTATATGAAGCAAATAAAAATCTTCGAATTAATCACTCTCTAGAGGGGGTAGAGAAAATTCAGAAAACCACCCCTAAAGAGAAAGATTCCCATCGCGATTGCCAAGCATCAAAAAGAGCATTTAAAGAAAAAATATATACATACGATTGAGATATTCCTTCAGTTGGGAGTAGACGGACGCAATCAACGTCGAAGAACGCTAGAATCGAGGAAATTCGAAGATCGCCACTGGACCTCCAGATCCAAAGGGTACACACCCATTAGAATCTGGAGTGCATCCGTCGAGCATGTCCTCTATGCTCTGGCAAGAGCCAGGAGAATTATATAACAGCATGTCTTCGTGTTTTTTTTTCAAATGTCAACTTAAAAATATTCCATCCTTTGCTTGATGCAGCAGTCTGTTATATCACCGCACGAAAATGATTTGTTTAGCACATTGTTTTAAGAGTTAATAGTTTAAACAACCACAATAGGGTTAACCAAGGTTTTTATTATACTCAAATAGGTATTAAATAATACAAATAATAGTTGGCAGTTGTTACTCTATATCACCTGAATAAATATTAGACGCTTAATACAGGGTGTTGTTTTGTTTGTAATTTAACAAAATGATACAATAGAGAGACCTTAAACAAGCAATATGGGTGATTGCGGTTTATCAAACAGCTAAAAGTTTTAAGTGAAAACAACACAATGTCTAGAAGTGTTGCCTTGGAAACGGCTAACCTATCTTCATGATAAAGTAAAAGAGTGGCTCCTCAGAATTGGAAGAAGTCAGCTGGAGCACAAGAAAAAGACTTTAATGCTGCTTTCAATAACCAATGTCTATTTTTCATTTGTTCTTGTACTATTTTAATAATTTATAGTTTTCTTTTTTGAATTCGATTTTTAGTTGCCAATTTTTAAGTATTTAAAATTATTCATTAATTTTAATTTAATTTAACTTATTAGTTAGTATTTTTTTTACTTTATCATAAATGTTAAAAGTATTTTACTTCTCCAATCTCTTCATTTTTATTACAATATGGTAATGTTATTATTATTATGGTCTAGATAAGTTGGAATTAAAGAGACAGATTTTAGACTTGATGTATCTTTAATCTTTATAAATAATTCATTGTAATTTTGATTCTACATTTTGTTTAAAGAATGTACCCCTGAATGTCGCCAGTTAGCGATTAAGATAGTACGCTGCATTTTATCTTCCAACGTTCAATAATAATATGGCGCATTTTAATGCATTATCACATATGTTATGATTTTATTTTGAATATGTAGAAAGTAATGCTGATATTGATATTGATATAATTTTATTGCATTGTGTTAGACAATTTATTATTATGGACACTTATTCTAAACTAATAGTAATATTCAAACATAATTCAATGATTTTGCTCCTAAAACAAGATCATAAAAAATTATAAATTTAGAAAAGTTAAACAATCTATTTATTTGTGACTCGGAAGTGGCTAAATTTAACTTTCAAAAGAACTACCCGTCATAATAAATTATTATAACAGTACATATACATATATCGCGAACAGTGTTACTTAAAGTGATCATACGTTTATTTAGCAATATATACTATAGAAAATGATAAAAATATCAAACCTTATACAAACGTTCGACAAAAATGCAAAAAAATACATTCGAAAATTTTGACCGGGAATTTTGCGTCCTTTACTAAATACATTCTACCTACTCTAAAGTTGCGTTTCAAAATGGACACAAGGCCGATGGAACAAAAGGTCTGCTCCCTTGGTGCACATGTGCATTGCATCAACCTGAAATTACCCGGAAAGATGTGGCTAATTCGGTTACCAGGTCCCCTCGGACATCTGTAGTTGCTTCATCTTGTGAACAATAATATCATAATATGTGAAAACAGTGCTTTATTTATTTAGTTCCTTATTGATTACTTTTTATTGTGAACTCTTGACTAAGTTTCTACTCTGTTAATGTGTGTTTTTTTATTTGAATCATTGTCATAAACTATTGAATTATTTCAAACTTAAAATTTATAAATAGGGTTTAGAATTTCAACTGTCTATGCGCTCTGTAGCTGCAGAAAATGTAGTAATCCGGATCTTATTTGTAATGGATTTTGAAAAGAAAAACCAAAATTAAATTTTTAAATAATATAAATGGGGGCTAGGCTTCATATACTGTCCATGCGCTCTGTAGCAGCAAGACATGAAGTAATCTAGCTCCTATCTGTTATCTGTTATTTAATTAAATTATAATTTTAAACGAGGAACCTAAATCCAAACTGTCAATGCGCTATGTAGATGCAAGACGTGTTTGGATATTGTAAAACACTCTTGAGGTGATTTTCACAAAAATGGCACTATATACATATTATCCACAATAATAGTAGCTGCTTCAATAGGCAAATGTTATCAACTATTAAATACCCTAATTTAGTAAATGGGGTCTAGAATTCCAACCGTCATGCGCTCAGTAGCTGCAAGACTTCTCGTAATCTAACTTCTATTTTGACAAATTGTTTTTAAGTTAGTGTTTAAAAATATCACTTAAACTCTAAACTTCATTGCCACATAAAATAAAAATAAAAAATGCAAAAAAGGGCTAGATTACTTAATGTCCTTGAGCTCTGTAGCTGCAAAACGTGATGTAATCTAGCTCCTATAAATCAGAATTGTAATATATATTAATTGGAGACGAGGTACTAGAATCCCAATCGTCCATGCGCTCTGTAGCTGCAAGATGTGCTGGGATATTTTTTTATTGTACAACGTCCTTGAGGTGATTTTCACAAAAATGGCGTTATATAAATTATCCAAATATATTTATATTTATTTATATAAATATCTTTAACGATACATTGAATAGTTATAGGAAAATTGTAAAGCAATTTAAAAAAATCATATAGTCCCTTATGTCGTAGGCAGGGCACTTGGCGAGACAAAATGATGGCAGGTGGACACCCAGAATAATAAAGAGGAGACCATGGGCAAAAAAAAGAAGTGTTGGAAGGCCACAGAAAAGATGGGTCGACAACATTGTCTCTATTGCCAGTAAAACGTGGATTATGAAAGCGGGTGATAGGAAGGAATGAAGACGTTTGGAAGAGGCCTTTATCCAGCAGTGGAGAGAATAAGGCTGCAGAAGAAGAAGAAGAAGATATTCCCTTATAGTAAGGTAAAATAATTTGTTATAACCTGTTAGTATAATTGATTGTAATAACTTTCATAACGTTTCTAGAATTTAATTAAGCTAGCCGACTTTGAAAGCATTTTTTTTCCTATGTGTGCATGTTGTGTTCACATAGGTATAATTGATGAACAATATCTAAACATTACAAGTTGTGATTATAGGTCGTATGTATTGTTTATTGTTTGTGAACCATAATAAATAAAATAAAATAAATTATAGTCTATTACTATAGTGTCAATATATCTGTGTTGATAAGCTAAAGGGAGATAAGCCAACGAATATAGTATAATACATTTATTGACTTAACTCCCTTTACTTTATCAACAGAGATATATATATATATATATATATATATATATATATATATATATATATATATATATATATATATATATATATATATATATACATATGTATATATATATATACGTATACAGTAATATAATGTGTAGCCTTAGAACAGGTATTTTTGTATCTGGTGAAGCTGCTAAAAATATTTTCTTACAATTTTTACATCTCAAACATTTGTTTGTTTTATTTGTACTAGTTTTTACCCGCAGCCTCGCTTGCATGGTATTCCCTTTCCGGACCTAATGGTGTATAAGGCACTGGATTGGTATACTAATCGCAGTGAATCTTGATCAATTTTTTTTCAAGAAGGTGAGGTGATCAGTCTTACTCTTCAGGCACCAGTTCAGGGACTATAAAATATTCTAGTGAGATAACACTCTTTTAAATAAATATTTAATATCAACCATGTCGGGAATCGAACCCGAGACCTCTTGCGCTGTAGGCAAACGCGCTGACCATTACTCCACGAGGCTGACATAATGTTATTGGAACTATTACTATTACTATACTCTATTACTCACATAATAACTATTAAAAAACACAATAACAATTAAAACTCTGCATGTTCGAGGATTACTGTGGCTTTGCATCACTTTAGAACAATTTAATAGTAATACATTCAAATTTCCTCTCAAACATAACCGTAATACACGCTTCACGTATAATGCTGGTTTGGTAGTACCAAGGTAGTAAAATAAAAAATATAAAAAAAGTATGTAATAAGTATGGTTATAGAACTCTCAAATATTTAGTGCCTAGCATTTTTTATTTATTGCCGAAAGAACTTAAATTTAACTCACAATGTAACAAGAGCAAAATAAGAAAGTGGCTACTCCTTTAAAAGTTAATATACGAATAGTGCCTTATGTGTAAAAAAAAAATTAATATTTTATATATTTTCTTGTATTTAAAAAATATATATATTATTATTTGTTTATACATGTATATTCAGATCTTTCCGGCTATTAATTTATATCTGTTATTTATTGTTTATATAAATGTAGATAATGTTATATAGGCTAGTACAAATATAATCTCCACCAACAAGCTACAGAAAGTGGCTTGGTAGGATTTTAGTTTTAGTAAAAATATAACAATTGAAATTTTGAAAATGGAAAATATTTATAATTATATTATTTAAATGAAATTAAATAAAAACGTAGACTCTTAGTATTAAAATAATATTAACTGCCATAGTTAATTGTTCTCACCTAAATAAATTTTATCACCATTACTATTTTCCCTGTTTATCAATCCGATAGCAGAATGTCTCAATTCTTCATATCATCTCTATGCAGATAATTAACAACTATATCTTTATTGCAGATCTGAAAGTACTAGCAAAGCAATAAAATCGATGTCCAATACATTAAATGGCGTGACAACATACACGACAAAAGAGTATGGTTTACCTATAAACCTATGAAAAAACACTATTTATGTTTGCGGGTAGTCAAAGACTGTGTAGTAAGTTAGACGTATCTTCACTTAATCCTCCTCATGTCAATGGTACCAATATCCAATACAGGAAATCTATAAAAAATCTAGGAGTACTAATGGATGAACATCTATACTGGCCAGCTCATACCAATGAATTAAGCAGCAAAATATTTTTCAGTCGACACTCACATAGAAGGTTGCGAAAATTTTTACCCATTAATTCTAAATGCACTCTCGTACAAGAATCACCACTACCCATTCTAGATTAAGATAATTTTTCAGTGACTGATTTAAGCTGTGAGCAACTCGATAAACTTGAATGACTTTAGAATATATGCACACAATATATATTTTTGGTCTTAGGAAATATGACCACATTTCTGATTATCCTAGGCAACTGAAATGGCTCAAAATTAGACAGCGGAGAGACTATCACTCACTCTCACATCTGTTCAATTTACTTCATAGTCCTAACACTCCTATATGCCTCAACGCTTATCAGTTCATGGTTGACCTCTTCATTCTAATTCTCAAAGCACTCTCTTAATACCCATCCACAATTTCTCTTTCTTCTCCAACTCATATAGTCTCCATGGGGCTCGACTGTGGAATCATCTCCCATCCACCATCGAAGATATTACTACAGTATCTCTGTTTAAAGCACGTCTGAAGAAACATCTCCATTCTCTTCCTTAATCTCTCCTCCTTTCCTGTTTCCGGTTTCCTCTTTTTTCCCTTTTCCCTTTGAGTAATGGTATTGATTTAAAATAATTTATACACAAATACATTTATTTATATTTTTATATAACTTTAAATTTTTTTTCTTCTATTGAATACTTATGTTTTGTAACTTAAACTATAAAAATAAAACTCTTATTTTATAGGTTGGTTGGAAGTAATTGTCATTTGCCAATAAGCCCGCCAATGTCAAATAAATGAAAAAAAATAATTATCAATTTGACAATAAAGGGCCAATGAAAAGGAATAAAAACAAATATTGTAATCAAACCCATAACCATAAAAGAACTTAGGGACCATAGCTGAGTGACAAAAAATAAATATCTCACTCTACAAATACGGATAAAAAATTGTGAAATGGATTTAGAAATATTAATTTTATTTTTAAAATCAATATGGGTATTTAAAAAAAATAATTACAAATATCTATTTTTATATTATGGAAAAATATTTTCATCCATAATTTTTAAAATGAAATTGTTAAAAACTATGTCTTTAAAAATGCAACCTTTTTGACATTGACAATTATTCTGATGTCAAGGTTTGTGACGATGTTCCATTTAAATTTAAAGGGTCACAAACAAAGTTCAAAATTTAACCTAACTGTGACGTACTAGGGGCGTGGCCAATACAATAAACCATTTTCGCGGGAATTTACAATTATAAAATGAAAAAAAAAAAAATCCATTAATAAACAAAAACAAAATGGCGTATAGCGCCCTTGAAGTGATTTTTCACAAAAAACAGCGCTTCATAAATCAGTCAAACATTATTATTATTATGATGTCGGGAATCACACTTGTTACTTCAAGCATGGTAGTCAAATGCACTTACCACTATACCTTACGAAACATAACTTTTCATAGCATAATCTGGTTTACCTTTAGAATAATAATACGCCACTGGTTAATAGAGTCGCCCATATGGACAAAAACTATTTTATGGTTATCAACCATGAAATCGGCCACAATAAAGAGAAATGCCGTAGGTACTCAGGTCGAGAATTGTAAGCTCAAACCAAAACCGTCTGTAAACTTAAAACCAAACAACAATTTTGAAACAGTTTTGTTCTATGCAATAGAGCTAATTGGCTTCTCTAGCGAATTATCACTCTAAAGTTTTACCAATACATCAATTTTTTATTATTTTAAAAGTTGTATTATTTAATCGATAGTAATAATATTAGTCAAAGGTAATTTTTTGTAATAGAGCAATATTTTTATCAAATCAATAAGGTAATTTCGAAATGACTAAAACCCATAATAGCACAAAAAACATACATGTAAAGATGCTAATTGTTGAAATTTTAGCATTTTTAGTCTAAGTAATTTTACGAAATTAGATAGGTAATGCAAATCTACAATCGATTATTTCGAAAATTAAATTTAAGTACCGATTGTAAAATGTTAAGAGTTAATTTACGCATAGTGTTTAGAGTTTATCTATTTTCAATTTGTATACAAATACATGGCACGCTTATAAAATACCGGTTCATTGGTTTTTCATCTCCCTCCATTTTCTAATTCTGATTTGTAATTTTTACGTTGCTATGACTGATATTTCGTTTTATTCAGTTGCCGGCGTTGTCTCGTCGGGGGCGGTCCTGTCTTCTGTCATCTGTGCGTGACGTCATGTTCCGCGGAGATTCCTCGTCGGTTCGATCCACGGTCTAATAATTTGTTATATATCGCGCGAGTGGCGGCATGATTGTTTAAATGTAAACAAATAATATGATACAATCAGCATTTCTCAAGTGTTTACAGTGTGGATTTCTCTGCATACGTTTCGGGAGAGATGTGCATCGACATTGAAATATTTTGTGGTGAGTGACAGCCAACTATTTTTGGTTTTAAAAATATAATTAAAGTGTATAAATGCCCAAAATAACATCGAATAAATTATGTCTGATACTTTTCATCCGCTCCCCGATTTAATCGTTATTATATTGTGTCCTTTAAGACAAATCAAACGTTAAATTATAGTGAATGTCCGACCCACATGTCCAAAATTTTACTTCCTGTATCGTTATTTTATCTCTTGACGACTCCTCGATCCTTGGCAGTAAATAATTTCCCATAGATTGTTTTGTTTTTTTTTTAAACAAACATTTTAATCAATCCACAGTGATTTTTTAAAAGTTATATTTGTTATACAACTCGAAAGGTCACTACTGCCAATTATTTTCGGGACAACTGTCAAATCTGTTAAGTCGTGATTTGATTTAATCGTAGATTTGTTAATCTTGACCGAAAAACGCGGCAATAATATAGCCACCATGAAAATGTAGAATTAAAATGACTCAGTATCAACTTGTTGAGAATGATGGATTGTTTGCACATTTCCAAGTAGTACACACTTCTTATCTTAAGTGCTTAATTAGACAGTTTAATTGATTTTTTATGTTGTATTAATTGTTTCTTATCAATTTTATGTATGATTTAAATGATAGCATTTGTGAAATTGATTCTATTTAGGAATACCTATACTCAGTGTACTAATAAAACCCTCTAAATGTCAAAATTTATTTATACTTGTATCATCCTTAGCCTGCAAAATCCCTTGAGTGAAATTTATTTTTCAAAAGTATTTTTAATTTCTCATGAAGATTACTCAACTTTGTTTCAACAAATAAGCTTAAATATTTGTTCATAATAAAATGACAATGTTCCTTTTGTTATCAATAAAAAAATATGTAGAAAAACAATAAATTCATTGTTTAAATTATCTCCTTAATTATTTTTTTAAATGCCACTTAACAGATGTGGCAGGCACAACGACATGCCATTTTTTTTGGCTTTATCGACCGATAAAACCCCCTTAATCCTCGTGGTTCTGTGTTAAAGTCAGCATAAATACCTAGACCTCACCGGCTAGGTAACGAGTATGGTGAAGTTGATATATTTCATCTGTCTTTATATAAATATAGGTTAAGTATTCAAAAGGTTATAAATTAATTTATACAAAATTTCTTAATATTGTTCTTTATTTACTATTTTTTTTCTCATGTATCTCTATAATAACTTATGTGTATGTATATATTGTATATGTATGTGCATGTATGTGTATTTATATATATATATATATATATGTACATGCATGTATGTATATATGTGTGTGTATGTATGCATATGCATGTGTGTGTATGTTTTCATATGTAAATTTATTAAATATTTTTCTATGTAACTATGTACCCATATACCTATGTTGGTACATTTCCTTATTTTTACTTATTATTGTAACTTTTAGTTTTTCTTGTGTTATATTTAATTTTAACTAAATTTACCTACTTATGTTTCACTGCTGCACATGAATGTAATTTCCAATATATGTAAAAGCCCGTAGGGCGTGTAAATTAATAAATAAATAAAAAAAACCACTAAACGTACAGTTTTTTTTACAAACGTGTTCCTGTAAAAACCATTGAAACAATTTTTGGGAACTTAGATGATTTCATGCATAAGTATGTATCTGAGTCAGGATGATCAATAATCTGTGAATTCAAATCATCTCTTCATCATCTCTTCAGGCAATTGTGCCATATAATAATTATGTGTGCTCTAATTTTCTTATATTATATTTATTTAAAATGAAAATATATTTACCGTCTTGAAACGGGAAGCAGGCAGTTTAGACAGCTTAGTACTATTTTTCAAAAAGAAATAGATGTATGTAAATAGATAGATAAATTGATTTCCAGTTTTACTGGTAATGACAAAAGGAATTAGATATTTGTGGTATATTTATCATTTATTTTTTAATCTGGAATTAGGGCACACACAAACATATTATTATGCGTGCTCTAGTAATAATACTGTATAAACGTGTATCTCATTTATAAATAATTTTATATGTATTTTGTATTAACTTTAACTTTGAAAAACTATCAAGTGGATAAAAATGTTTTATTTAAGTAAATGAAAATAATGACAAAAATAACTTTAAAAAATACATTATTTACTGCCTTGGAACAGGGAAGCTATCCCTAGTTAGTCAGTTTAGATGACTCAACAGCAAAAACAAATTATATGTATGCATACTTTTACTACTCAAATAACCTATTGTATAATTAATTAAATGTAAATTGTTGTAATAAATATGTAACAATGAAATGAAAATAAAAATAAAAAAAATTAAAAATGAAACAAATAAAGGTAAAAATGATGTTAGCGACTTTTACTTGTTCATAAAACATTTGTGGAAATGTTTTCTGTTAAAACACTCTACTTGACTATTTTATTTGTTAAAACTTGTTTCACTTGTTAACACCACTGTTAAAAAAAAGTTTTTCATTCCCACCACATTATAGCAACTTTAAAATAAATTTGTTTTACCCCATATTTTTTTAAATTAACATTTGGGCTCTTATGATTAACCGAAATGTTTTAATTTTGCTGGCCCTTTTCAATGAGTTGTAAATAACTCACTATTAGAAAATGTGAATCCGGTCGTGGTAGAGCGGGGTGCGAACCTCAGACCTTTGATCCGTGAGTCCACGACACTAGCCACAGGACCACGAGCCGACTCTGAATTAAGAATCAACTAGCTCCTTACTCATTTGAAATTCTCTAATGACGTTTGAGGCTTTTATTAGCTTGACATTCCGAGCTCACAGTTCTATATTGTGCTTTGATAAAAACCTCCAAAGTATCCCCTTACATGTATTTATGTTTTTTAATGGCCTGGAAAAGGTTTTTAAAAAATAAAGTGTATAATTTACATTTATAATTAACACCTTGGGTACATTATGCAGGTCCAAAATATAAATAAGGAAGACCAGAAAAGACTTGTGTCGAGTCAAACATTCAAATGTTTTTTTCTCAAAATAGGCAATAATCATTTTGAGGGTTTTATACTTACAGTAATATTATAATCTAATGTAATACTCATATCAGAATAATGGTCTTCATAAAAATACTATGTCCTTCTATATTCTAATCACTTAGTATTGATATAATGTTGTAAGTATATTAAGATACACAAAAGCTAAATCATTTGTTCATTCAACAATATTTTGAGTATGTCCAAATGTTTGTAGACATGTCTGGATTTCACTCCCTATGGAGATATTAAGATTGAAATTTATTGCAACGTAGAGGGAAAACATTTTAGAGAAGGGAATATTAAAGTCTTGGCATTTACAGGGCTGATGACCTTTCATTGGCTGGTTTAAGTGGCCTTGTGTTGATTAAACTAACTGGTATAAACATATTTAAGGCATTGCCTAGTAGGTGAAATAATTTCGCCAGATGAATCTCACCTAAGTCCATAAAGGTTTCAGATTTTTTATGTCACAAAAGTCTACATATATATTTTTTAATATTTTATTTTTTAAGATTTTAGTCGTTCTAAAAAATTTTTTTAATGTATTGAGTTTTTCTACTGACATTTCTTGGTGGAACTGCATTTTAATTCTAATAATAAAAATACTTTATAGTTTTATTCCACTTTTATTTATAATTATTTAATAAATTTTTTACCAGTCACCGGGTTTCGTCGTGACCGACATCGCCAGTCTGACGATGTCGGTCATGACAAAACCCGGTCACTGGTAAAAAAAAATATATAAATAAAATAATTATAAATAAAAGTGGAATAAAACTATAAAGTATTTTTATTATCATAATATTTTAATGTGCCAATATGTCTTCTTGCTCTTACTGATCATCGTGGTTCATCACACGCTGTATAGGATTTGTATTGTACTGTTCATCGATCAGCATAGAACAAACTATGGCCTAAATTCTCCAATGACCCGTCTTTGTCGTATCGTTAACTCAAGACAAGATCTGGACTTTTTTGGTTTAAGTTTACAACGATTTAAACGAGCACTAAATAAATAGTCCAGATCTTGTCTCGATGTCCCTTATGTTTGTCAATGCTTCTTTTATTTAATTTTTTTGAATGTTTTAAACTATTCTTTTATTGTAATATTTAAACCTTATAAATTGTATACATGGACAATGTCCGTTAATAAATAAATAAAAAAGTATTAAATAAACATGTTAGATTGCTCTTAGAATTTTGACACGGAACCTAACCTCTATGATTGTGTTCATTTTACGCCGATTTTTTTTACACCGGTGTCTCTCAGGACGGAACCCCGGCGTAAAGCGACGTTTATCGGTATAATATTAGGTACCCCCTTATCCATAACAATGAGGAACTTCAGCCCTACGGGAAATTGGATACAAAAAATGTTTTCTTACGCGGGGTAAAAATTAGAGCATTAAATTGTAACGCTAAATTTCTTGAAAATGTACAGAAAAAATATTTTGATAAAAACGCACTACTTTAAATGACGTCACTGGTCCATGTGAATCAACCTATGATCTGAGAGCTATGGAAGATTTCCGGTCTGCTTGTCGCTTCTGGACCAATGGGAAGAACTGAATGAGAATAAGCGGAAATGAACCGCTGACGTTACACGCGGAGTTATTTCAGAAATACAAAACTTTGAAAAATCGTAGCGCCGATAATACGATATATAAAAATTAAAACAAAAATTTTTTGACTTAGTTTAACCGTCTATTAACAAATATTTTTTTTTTTAAAAAACCACTGAACTTCCTCATTACATGCGTTTTTCCTCTCACCGTCGCCCGCTTGAGTTCGTTAAATCGAGGTTTTACTGTATTCTGATATCGTTTTATGCGAACTTGATGGAAGTATCATGTTCCACAACAGTTTCCAGTTACTCAGTGACATGTTTACTGGCACTGGCCATTGCCAGACAGGGATGGATATCCACGCTATGCTGGTCATTAGGGAAATTGCTTTTTATCCACATATCGATAGAATTACCGTAAAAACAAATGAAATTCTTGGGATTATTATAATTTATAAGCATTTAAACCCTTTAAATAAGTTTATATTAAAATACCTCTACTACATCTACGTAACAACAGCTCGCCCACCACATACTCAAGCTATGAGATTCTATAAAATAAATAATCCTATTATATTTAATTCTATGTTAAATCAAATTAAAATTACTGATGTTTCTACCGTGAGCGCTCTGGGTGTTTTGTTCGATTCGAAATTATTAGGATTTGTACTTAGAACCGGAAAAGATTTTAACAATATAAACACAATTAAATATCTTTACACATCTCTAGTTAGAAGCCAACTAGATTATAATTCTCCAATACGGTCACCTTATCAAATCACTTTCTCAGATTCTATTCAGAGAATTCAGAATAAGTTTCTTACATGTATTAATTTTAAGATGGGTTTTTCTAGTAATCAATTAAATTATAACAAAACTTAAGACTCTTAAATTAACTAAATTGCACGAACGAAGAACATCGACCGATCTTACGACTTTATATAAAATAATAAAACCGATGTTTGATACCCCTAATCTACTGAAATTGATTTCATTCTATGTACCACCTAGATTAAGCAGAACATCTACAATATTTTATTGTCAAAATTCTCGAACGGTAGCTCACCTATTGTTAGATTACAGAATACCGGGAATGAATATGCACCATATTTTGATATATTTAGTTTATCTCTGCCTAACTTAGAAAATAAAGTGACCAACATATTTTTATCAAAAAGAGCAAATCAACTTCAGAAGATTGGGTTGGAATAGTTATAATTTGATTGATTAATGTATTTTGTTATTGTATAATTTCTTTAAAATATATATGTATTTCAAGTAATTTATAATGTGTACAGTGCGAGTATATTAATATTTCATACTCGATTTTTTTATATTTTTATTTTTAAGCACTCTTTATACCACATATATGTAAATGGCAGAAATGCCGTACACAAATAAATAAATAAATACCGCACACCGCATCTGGGGACATGAGTCTCCTTGGCGGTGCCCACATACACTGAAAAATTGCTCGTTTCTGAGCGAGAAAATCTGCCGAAAGGATCTCTCTGTAATCGGGTAGCCTTAGCTGGAGTCATAGAATTAAGAATAGTCCAGAAACCGCTTACGCGCACCAAACAGATGGCGACTAAACTACTCTTTAAGGAATAGTTTTACGTTTTGACCGTTAGTTTCTTTGTAGACGTCGCTCAGTACGCAACTCCCGATTTGAATTCAACTATGCTGTGTTGTGTCGTTTTTAAGTGGAGAAATACTGCTGGGATAAAAAAAGAAACAGGATGGGATCACATTTCATGTGTAAGTAGCAAATACACTACTTAAAAAATATTTATTTTTCCATCTGTCAGATTGTCAAAGAAAACAAAATTAACATTTTTTAGTGTGTTAGAGAACTGACGAAAATTGGACCTCTCGGATTAAACAACGCCGTTGTGGACATTTGACCGACATTATCTTTTAAACATAATGGCATCAAATATTATTTAACATGACATAAACATATCCGCTTTATGTAAAATAAGATTTGTTTAATTTTTTTAGTTCAAAGTTCGTTAATTAAATTACTCTTATTAAATTACCCTTTACTTGTCTACTATGTTGTGTCAATCAATGTATCCGCGTGTTCAATAAAATTCTAGAGTAATCAACAAATAGCTTTTTAAAAAAAATAAAAAAATTCTTACATTTGTGTAATGATTATATTTTTCGTGATCTGGCAACATTTCGCGATGACTTCACGCATGCGCGTGGTGAAAGTCGGGGGGGGGGTTTGGACACAGTCCGATGTATTCAAATATGATTCTACGCTCCTGAACTATTATTTATTCTATGGCTGGAGAATTGCGTATGTAAATAATTCGTCAACTAAAATGTCTAAATTCTTACCGAAAAATATAAAACCTGCTTTTCTACTTAAAAAATAATTTTGAAAAATTACTAATAAATTTTAAATATAAAATTAATATATTTGACAACTCAGGGGTGTATCAACTACAATGCAACACGTGTCCATCAAGCCATATTGTAGGAACGTCACGCAGCTTTAATATTCACTTTTTTTTTTCCATTTTAATTTTTTTCATCAATTCAAATCACGGGTTAAATAAGAATACAGGAGTTGGTGAGGAGATGACAGTGTATTTTAGTATTTGCGTGTTGGTGTTGTGAGTGTCCCGACGAAGAGACGAGTAGGCACGTCTCGAAACTGGTAGTCATGAAAAGTCGGTTAGTGGTTATATACTAACATTGGTTAAATTGTTTGACCACAAAGTTAATGATTTAAACATAAATAATATTATGTACTTACTAATTTACAAATTAAAGAAAACTTATATTTTAACAAACCTGTGTTTATAAACAACATTTTGAGTTTATCCATTTTTTTGTAGACAAGGACTGGATTCAACTCCCTGGGGAGCTGTTAATATTAACATATTACCAGCCAATGACAGGTCATAAGACCTGTAGTTGCTTAGACTTCTATATTACCTTCTCTAAAATGTTCTTCATCGTAGTTGTAATATGTTAATATTAACAGCTCCCCAGGGAGTTGTCTACAAAAAATTGGACAAACTAAAAATATTGTTTATAAATCCACCTGGTCCACGAAGAAGTAATAAAAATGAAAAATAAAAATTTCAGGCGTTGCCTAGTATGTAGGTGATATAATTCAAGCAGATGAATCTCACCCGCATAAATAAAGGTTTCAGCTCTTTAACTTTAGAACATCGACAGATGAAAGAATATAGATGTTTAATTATGGGCAGAATAAGGAATGTTACACAGTGTCTAAAGTGGCCACTTTAACTAATGTGAAAACCCGTGATTCTTTCACGTGAAAATAAAATGAACAATACTGTTTTGAAAGCGATCGTTATTGCAAATTAAAACTGTTTCTCAACAATAGTGTTATGAATAATGCTAAAATTAATCACAAATAATTAATCATTAATGTTGAAACAAAAACTGAGTATTATTATAATGTTTACCGGGAAATAATCTTAGGTAGATTGTTTTATAAACAGCTGTTAGGTATATGTAAAACACAGTCAAATGCTTTTAACCCTTCCTCAGCCTAATTTAAATATGTATTTATGTATATATATGTATTTTTTTACATATTTATTACAGCAATTTACATTGAATTATTAATACAATAGATTAATTGAGTAGTAAAACTATACGTAAATATATATATATATATACATATATACATTTGCTAGTGAGTTATCTAAACTGCCTAATTAGGGATAGCTTCCCCGTTCTAAGGCAGTAAATAATGTGTTTTATAATAGTATAATATTAAAAATTAATAACATTTTATTCTTATTATTAGAGCTTAAATAATAATGTGTCCTACTTCCAGATTTAAGTACACAATAAATATACCATGAACACCTAAATAATACCAAAATCTCTATATCCTAAATCCTAAGTCATTACCAGTAAATCTAGAAATCAGACGAGTTGTATGTATGCAACTCAGCAGGACTTTAATTTAAGAATATTTTGTAAATATTTTTGAAAAATAAATAAAAAATAAAAAAACAGTTGATCTGACTCCCTCCGACCAATGTGGATTAAAAATGCAGTCAACACCTTCCTCAGCCTGGCGATCCCGCCACTTCCATGAATCTGGGATAAGGTTATATATTTATAGTTCAACAATGTTTTGAGTATGTCCAAATGCTTGGAGACAGGCTGGATTTCCCTCCCTAGGAAGCCAATCAGTTCTAAATTTGTTGGTTGTTTTTTGGTCTTAGGAAATATGATCACATTTCTGATTATCGTAGGCGACTGAAATGGCTCAAAATTAGACAGCGGAGAGACTATCACTCCCTCTCACTTCTGTTCAATGTACTTCATATTCCTAACGCTCCTATAAAGGAGGTATATACCTGCGTGAAAAATTTCAACGCTTATCAGTTCATGGTTTGCCTCTTCGTTCTAATTCTCAAGGCACTCTTTTAATACCCATCCACAATTCTTCTTTCTTCTCTAACTCATATAGTGTCCATGCGGCTCGATTGTGGAATCATCTCCCATCCACCATCAAAGATGTTACTACATTATCTCTGTTTAAATCACGTCTGAAGAAACATCTCCTTTCTCTTCCTTAATCTCTTTTTTTTTACTCTTTTTTCCCATTTAGTAATTGTTTTTATTTAAGGTAATTTATAAACAAATACGTTTATTTATATTTTTATATATCTTTAGCTTTTTAATCTTTTTTTCTATTGAATATGTTCTGTAACTTAAATTATAAAAATATATATTTAATTTTATTGGTTGGTTGGAAGAAATTGCCATTTGGCAATAAGCCCGCTAATGTTCAAATAACATTATGGACAAAAAGTTAAATAAATACAGCGCGCATGGACGGTATGAAGCGTAGTGTCCATTTACATTATTTAAAAATTGAATTTTGGTGTTTCTGATTATTTTTCAAAATCATTAGCAAATAAGAGCTGGATTACAACACATCCTGCAGCTACAGAGCGCATAGACGTTTGGAATTCTAATCCCTATTTATAAATTTTAAGTTTGAAATAATTAAGTAGTTTCTGATAATTATTCAAATTTTAAAAAAAGGTGAGAAGGTGTTAATGTGCATCTGATCGAATGTGGTATGGGTTTAATATTTTAACGCAAGCACTACTAATTTTAAAAAGGATCTCGCAGTTTTGTGAGGTGCGTTACATTTGAATTAATGTGCCGTTAATTTGGGTAAGTTAACAATGTCATAATATTATTTATTGTCTTTGTTGCGGTTGGAAGCAATCCGTATCTTGACGGAAAAAGGAATACAGTTATGTGTGTAAATTAGACACACAATCCCCATTCTTACTTACTCGCTACTTTTAATATTTCCTACGCAAAAACAAGTAACGTGAGATGAGGACGCCCAAGGAAGACGTGGCATTTATTTTATTTAGAAAACCAACAGTTCTACATACGTATTTATAGTAAACAAACAGATATAGTGTATAAACTCAGAACCAATAACAGATTTCCACATAGTATAAAAAGTTAGTAAAGAAAATATATTACATATTATATAAATACATATAAGTTTATGCATATAAAAAAAATATTTTCACGTACTCGTATATGTTTTTCAATTTATTTATTTATTTTATTTGGGAAATCAACAGTTCTACATACATATTTATAGTAAACAAACAGATATAGTGTATAAACTCAGAACTAATAACAGATTTCAACATAGTATACAAAGTTAGTAAAGAAAATATATTACATATTATATAAATGCATATAAGTTTATGCATATAAAAAAATTATTTTCACGTACTCGTATATGTTTTTCAATTTATTTATTTATTTTATTTGGGAAATCAACAGTTCTACATACATATTTATAGTAAACAAACAGATATAGTGTATAAACTCAGAACTAATAACAGATTTCCATAAAAGTATACAAAGTTAGTAAAGAAAATATATTACATATCAAATAAATATATATAAGTTTATGCATATAAAAATGTTATTTTCATGTACTCGTAAATATTTTTCAATAATCAAAGAATTTTTTGATATTTATTTTAAGAACATTAAGTTACCATCCATTTCTTAATAGCAATTTTATATTGTTAGAACTTACTTATTGTCTTTATGGATAATGGAAGTAGATTGTACACTTCAATCGAGTAGTAGGTAAATCCTCTTTGACCGAAGGTTGTATTTTTTTTTTGCAGCATCAGGGTGGAGTATCTAGTAACTCTTGTATTTGTAACAAAAGGTAGAGAATAATGTGTACGTGCGTATAGTAACAAAGTTTTTACATAAACTTGTTTTATAGATTTGACATTAAGATTTTCAAATATTCCGAGGGAGCTAGTTCTGATTGGGACTCATGAGATAATTTTTATTAAAGCTTTTTGTGCAATTATTATTTTCTTGATCAGTGTGTCATTTGCACATCCCCATCCAATTATCTTATCCAATTATATAAATTACTAATTAAAAATACTTGACCATTTAGCGTTTGACCATTTAGCGCTTTCACCCTCTAATGGGCATCTTTAGACTGGTGAATATTATACAGTGTAAGGGTAATTTATATAAAACTAAATATAATATTCACCAGTCTAAGAATGCCCATTAGAGAGTGAAAGCGCTGATTGACCTGACAAATAAGTAAAAGTGTACCAAGTATTTTTAATTAGTATCGTATATGTAAATATAAGTTATGACATCATTTATTTATTTATTTAATTCACAAAATACACAATTTTACATATACACAATTATATGTTTTTATGTTCCGACTTGTTAGAAAATTCCGTGTTAAGTCGGGACTCTTCGATATATAAATCAAAAATATTTATTTACATATTAAAACAATATACAGGTAATCAAAACAATATGCAAAATAATCAAAACAATAAACAAAATAATAATAGAAAAATATACAAAATAATAATAGAAAAATTAAAATAATAAAAATGTATAATACATGTCGAAAATGGAATCAAAAGTTATATAATAATACGTATGACAGTGATGATATACACATATATCATTACAATGGAATTCCATCTAGAATTGTCAAAAAATAATTTAAATCAAACCGTTTATACGTAAACTAGCGGACCCGTCAGACGTTATCTTGCCCGAACGTTGGCTTGCCTGCTATTAGCTTGGAAAAATACTTTTCATTGATAAGAAGGTACCTAGGTTCATGTTTGTGATTAAATTCAAAAACTAAAAATTATTAATATTCAAATATTGAATTTAAATAGGTACCTAGTACCTAGGTACTCGTTTATGGTTGATTTCTAAAACATAAAATACATATTTTTTCAAATACGGCATTCTTTTTGCAAACGTCAAACTCCGATCTTCTCACCACCATAGGGGTGTACTTATGTAGGAATACGATTAAAAAATGTACTAAATTTAATATTATTTTAGTATTACTAAAAATCCAGTAAAAAAAATAAATGGGTAGAAATTAAAAGGAATTTCAGAAAATAATCTGACTGAGATCCACAAAAAACAAATGGTGTTTGTAAACATTCAAAAACAAACTTTTTTTATTTGCAAAAAAACATCTTTCCATTTTTTTGTACTTGCATTCTCCTCGAATGCAACCGTAGTAGATCGATGAATAAAACATTTATGCTCCTTACTTCTTTTTTACACATTAGATTGAAGATTTTAATATCTACGAACACGCACAGCGCAAAGATCTATATTTCTCTAAAAACCGCACGTAAATCACGACATCACACGAACAAAGGAATTATATTTATAATGAAAAATAAATCTAACAACCTTTTAAGCGCATTATACGATGTTCCATTGTAATGGTCGCCCTATACCCTTTAAACTCACGCCCCTCCCCTCATCCTCTACCTCTTTTTTAAACCATTTCTCCCACAAAATAAAATATTTTCATAACCTAATCAGCGCACGTAAGAGTTGCTTTTTAAAATGCATGTCGTGTTGGTTTTATATTTTTGTGCAACTATGGTGAAGGTGGATAGTGGGTTTTGCATGTTGGTTTAGTTGATGTCCCGGTGAAGGAGCGGGTACGCCTCGAAACCTGTAGACATCGGTACGTCGTTATTTACAAATATTTAATAACATTGATTAAAATAAGTGTATATTTACGACACAAGGCAAAGACAAAAGACAATACTTCAGCTCCCAAAGAAAAAAACAAATTACGGACAAAAGCATTATACTTTTCGGGCCCCTAAGCTCTACAACTTTTTAATCAAGGACATATTGGCGAACAAAATGAAAAACAATATTTTCAAAGCTAGAGTACATAAATGGATTGCTAAAAAGACTAGACAGGAAGCTGAGGAATATGTTTCATATATATAAGAATATAATTTTATTTTCTTGAAAATCCTTTTTCGTTTTGTTGATGTTTTAATTTTTTTTTATTTTCTATTTCTTTTGAATTTTTACACAATTGATGTGAAATTATGTACAATTATGTATAAATAAATAATACACTGACACTCTGGAACGTGCCTGTAGGCCAGTGGAGTGTCTATATCCATAAATAATAGATACAGAATAGATTCCTTAAACTTTTGGATCGTAAATCTCTTACATATTTTGACTCGTATGAAGACTCTTCCTTTCATAGTGTAACTTCCCTTACTAAACGTAGAAGCATTTCTGATCTGTCTTTCCTCTTCAAAATTTTAAACAATTTTATCGATAGTCCATATCTCTTGGAGCGTAATTCAATCAATTGTCACGTAAAGTCAACACGACAAGTTCATTTTTTAAAAATTTACTGCCCGAAAAAAATTATGTTCAAAACTCGTTTATTTATCGTAGCTGCTCCAAATTTAATTTACTTAGTCCCCATTTAGATATTTTTAATACAAAATTTTGTGACTTCAAAAAAAAACTTTTTGAAACACTGTAAAATAAAACATTTGTCAGTGCGTAATAAGTTAATGTTCCTTTAATTTTGTTTATTTCATTATAATATCAAAATTTTGAATTGGTCAACTATATTATGAAAATCCCCCCCTTTCACTCCTCCACTGTATTTCCTCATCTTTTTCAGAGCTCTTTTTTTTTTCTCATGTCTTATATAATATATTATTTTTCTCTTTACTGTGTAACATGTTCTCTCAATATATAATATGTGCAAAACTTTAACTGGATGTATGTACTATTTTTTATATTTTGTATTCTTATATAACAACTGTTGTTTTTCCTTAATAAATAAAAAATAAAATAAATAAATAAAAAAAATATATTTTGAATGTACCTACCTATTGTATAATTTTTTTTTAAAACTATGTATTTGTAATTTATATTCGATTAAATAAATAAATAAATTTATGTTCCTCGAGGGTGCTTGGTAAGCAGTTAGATATCCGAGATAATTAAGTATCTGATTCAGCCCCATTTGATTTCCGCCTGTTTCATTAGATTATAGGAAGAAGATACCTCGCCCAAAATAGTCAGGTAATAATAATTAATTAATTGATACAGGTGCGGCTTGGTACTTCTCTTGATAATGTGTAGGATGCCAACATAATTTAGTTTAACTGTCACTGGTGGTAACACACTGATGTCAAAATTTAATTATGCCTACTAATTAGTAATTATGTGACGCATTTTCCCGCTGCTATTACGTTGTACAAGCTAGGCCATGTCAACTGTTTCAGACTAACGTTAATCGTCGTCATATGAAGAAAAGTAATTTCGCCTGAGTTCGATAGGGATCGTGTTAGGATCTGTGTTAGGATTTTGCCGGTAGTGTCTTGATGATTTGATGTTCCACTGTGATTTGTTATAGATCTGTTGATTGAGTGCATGTTGTATAGGCAAATTATTCTAATGTTTCCCATATGTATTTGGGTTTCGTGTCGTTTGATTGATTTGTTTGTATTACTACGTTCTTCTTCCTTTCCGATGCGGGATCTGGAGCGTACGGCCGCGGTCTCAATTTAGAACTAACACTGTATTCCTCCACTGTAATACTGGGAAATTAGAAAAGGGTGATTGTGCTGACCATGTGTATTTGATTGATCACAAACTGACAAAACTGCAGTGAGGGGTACAATGAAAGTTTTTAAAGTTTATTTGTTTTGTTATTTTCGCGGTTTGATTGTAAAGAAATATTAAATTTTCGCTTAATTAGTTTAAAAAAAAAAAAAAAAAAAAATGATATTGATATGCGAAACTGAAGAAAGACTCAAGTCTTTATGAACAGTTTCGGGAAAGGGGTGGATGCTTTCATTGTAATCGTCGTCATATCCACACCCAGTGGTGCATAGGGAACTGTATTGGCACTCCTAGGTTTTAATTTTTGATTGATGTCTGTATCAGGCGCGTTCCGTCCATACATACTGTGGATGCGGCGCATCCCTTGATATTTGAAAGAAATAGTATGTATTTTTTTATTAACAATTCCTAAAATTACCGTAGAAAATGTTCGATTGCACGCGATTTACTAATTCAAGCAATATTTGACGCGACTAAACTTCTCATAAATGAGTAGTTTTACGTTTTGACCCATTAGATGCTTTGTAGACGTCGCTCAGTACGCAACTCCTCATTTGAATTTAACTATGCCGTGTTGTGTCCTTTTAAAGTGTAGAAATACTGCTAGCATCTTAAAGAAACAGGATGGGATCGCATTTCATGTGTAATTATCAAATGAATGTGTAAGTAGCAAATACATTACTTAAAAATTGAATTATTTTTCCATCTGTCAGATTGTCGAAGAAATCAAAATGGACATTTCGTTAGCAGTAAATTTTTTACCCTACTTTTCTCATCTAATGAGAGAACTTATGAAAATTGGACCTCGGATTAAACAACTCTGTGGTGGACATTTGACCGACATTATCTTTAAAACATAAAATATTATTTAACATAACATAAAAATATCCGTTTTATCTAAAATAAATAAGTTCAAAGTTAATTAATTCAATTATTCTTATTAAATGACCCTTTACTTATCTAATCTGTCGTGTCAATCAATATTTCCCGTGCACAATAAACTTTTAGAGAAATTAAGAGATTGCTTTTTTTTTTAACCTTACATTTGTGTTATGATTATATTTTTTCCCATCGTGCAACATTACGCGGCGACATCACGAATGCGCGCGGCGAAAGTGGGGCATAGTGGGGAGATTTTCGGACACAGTCCCATGTATTCAAATATGATTCTACGCTCCTTCTGGACTATTCTTAATTCTATGTCTAAACAAATGGCGAATGGCAGCAATGCCGTCTTTAGGCAAGACAGCGTTATGAATGTTATGATTACTCCACTTCTGAATGCCACCAATTGCAAAATCTTTTTTCGTTCGTCTGTTCGTCATCTCCACACAATGTTTCCCATCTTGCAACGACCCACGGCTGCGTCTCCGTGAAATGCCAAGTGTCAGTTGTTGTTGTTTTTACTTTTACCGACGCCATTTTGAAACACAAAAACATCCGATTTTAGATCTATGGACGTTCCCATCATTAATTATTAATGTTTAAGGCCGTAGTTGAACAACTGAGGACAGGGACCCGTTTTGCAGGCGGTGAAAATTATACCGATGTACAGTAATAACGGGAATTTTTTTGTCAGAACATTCCATTGATAATAATTAATCTGTCTCTTGTCAAATTAATGTCAAATTTTATTTTATTTTTACATTTGTATTTGTACATGTTTTTTTTCTTCAATGTTTTTTCTACAGTACTTGAATGTTAAGTAACTTTTTAAAATAATTTTCTTCACCATGTTATATTGTGTATGTGGGTGAATGTGTATGTGCGTGTGAGTGAGTGTGCGTGTGCGTGTATATGTGTGTATAATTATACATTCGTGCGCACGTATGCTCATTTGCATGCATATGTATATGCACTTATTAATGAAAAAATGTTATAAATAACTTACAGGTCATAAGCCCTGTAGATACCTAGACTTCTATATTACCTTCTCTTAAATGTTCTCCATCTCTGTTGTAAAATGTTAATATAAACAGCTCCCCAGGGAGTTGAATCCAGTCCTTGTCAACAAAAATTTGGACAAACTCAAAATATTGTTGATAAATTACCTGGTCCATGATGAAGTATAGAAATTGAAAAAATAATATTTTCAGGCGTTGCCTAGTATGTAGGTGAAATAATTCAATTAGTTGAATCTCACCCTTATAAATAAAGGTTTTAGCTCTTTAACTTCACAAACATTAACAGATGAAATAATTGAAGGAATATAGATGTTCAAATTTAGGCAGAATGATGAATGTTACACAGTGTGTAAAGTGGCCACTTAAACCAGCCATTGACAGGTCATAAGCCCTGTAGATGCCTAGACTTCCATATTACCTTCTCTTTAATGTTCTTCATCTCTGTTGTAAAATGTTCTTGATTTATTTTTTGAAAAAAATGTGTATTTTGTACTCAAATTATTAATATTGTAATCCCACAGCAAGCACAAGAGATTGCTTCTCTTTTCTTCGGGGTACGGGTTAGTTTTATTATTTATTGCAAATGTTACTCCGCAGTGCTCCGCGGTGTAGTGGTTGAGACGCTTGACGCATACACGGAAGGTTCCGGGTTCGATTCCCGGTGAGAACACACAATTTAAATTTGTTTTGATGAGACCGCCATAATTATTTTGTATCCTTTTTTCCTGTATTAAGCCGTTTTGCAATTTTTCAATTTAATTGTGTTAAATTTGTTTTCTTAGTTTTAAAATTTTAACAATTTCTAGCTGTTTCCCAACAGATGGTGTTATCTTAACATTTTTTTATATCTGGCAATGCTACAGCCAACTTTATCGTAAAGATCCATCATTAGACTTGAAATGGCAGTATAATATGTTATTCCGCCGAAGTGCAAACAAAATATTTTTTCATATCGCTAACATGTCGAATTTCGTGCCAAAAAATAGTATTTGCGTGGAATTTACTGCATTATTTTTTTTCAAAAAAAATCTGTAGTTGAAGCACGTAAAATAGGGAAATATTGCGTTTTGTTTCATTACATTTTTCAAGTATGAAGGATCTATGAAATACTGTCAAGTAAAAAAATAATTTTACGCTACCTATTAAGCTAGGGTTTCCAAGGACAGCGGTGCCCGTATTTTAACGACCGTAGTGAACGGTGATGCGGTGAATAATCATCGTAACGGTGACTAGAGTGTGGTTTCTTAGGAAAACGGTGTTATCAATACCATTTAACACTGTTTCCCTAGGAAACCACTCTCTAGACGACGTTACGACGGCTATTCACCGCATCACCGTTCACTACGGCCGTTAAGATACGGGCACCGCTGTCCTAGGAAACCCTAGCTTTAGTGGCTTAATCATTTTTTTTAATTTGTAATTTCGAATTCCCGCAAAAACGGTCAATGCATTGGCCACGCACCTAGTACGTCACGATTCGTGTTAATTTTCAACTTTATTCCTAACCGTTGAATTTTTTATAGAACATCGTCACGAATCTCGCCGTCACAATTATCAATGCCAAACATGTCGCGGTTTTCTAGTGACGTATTTTTTTTACGGTTTCTTTTTTAAAGTTATGTATGAAAACATTTCTTCACTATATCTCTATTGATTTTGAAAATACAATGAATTATTCTAAATACATTTCATATATTTTTATCGGTATTCGTAGTATGTGTTATTTTCCTATTCTCGTGGAAGACTTACGGTGACCATGCTTTTTCGGAAACAACATGAGGGGATTGGTTTCGACCCTCAAAAAATCATGATTTTGATGTTGGTTGGCCAGATTATAAACTCTCTGGCCAACCAGAAAAGTTTGAAGCCGATGAATGATTTATTTCACAGTTTTAAAATGTATACAGGTTCAACAATGTTTGATTATGTCCAAATGCTTGCAGACTGGCTGGATTTCCTCCCTAGGGAGTTGTTCGTATTTAAATTTATTTCAACAGAGAGGGAAAAAGTTTTCGAGAAGGGAATATGGAAGTCTAGGCATTTACAGGGCTTATGACCTGTCATTGGCTGGTTTGAGTGGCCACTTTACACACTGTGTAACATTCACCATTCTGCCCATGTTTGAACATCCACATTTCCTCAACTCTTCCATCTGTTGACTTTTGTGAAGTAAAAGAGCTGAAACCTTTATCACGTGGGTGAGATTCCATTTGGACATAATCAAACATTGTTGAATTACTACCTGGTAAAAGAAGAAGTATAAAAATTGGAAAATTGTTTCCAGGCGTTGCCTAGTAGGTGATTTGGTTCAGCCGGATGAATCTCACCCACGTGATAAAGGTTTCAGCTCTTTTACTTCACAAAAGTCAACAGATGGAAAAGTTGAGGAAATGTGGATGTTCAAACATGGGCAGAATGGTGAATGTTACACAGTGTGTAAAGTGGCCACTCAAACCAGCCAATGACAGGGCATAAGCCCTGTAAATGCCTAGACTTCCATATTCCCTTCTCGAAAACTTTTTCCCTCTCTGTTGAAATAAATTTGTATATAGGTTCTTTGTTTTAGGTCCCGACTAGCTAGAAAATTCCCATGTATAGGCAGGAGCTTATTTTTTTACATGTGTTTTTTTTTCCCTTTTATGATGCTTAAAAAAATAAAATAACAATTATAATATAAAAATATGAAATATAAATTCAAAATAAGAAAGCGTTCCGGTAATAAAAAGAATTGAAACATAAGTTTAAATTAAAAAGTATACCATTAATAGTTGAAAAATGAAACATAAATATAAATTAGAAACTATGTGACAGGCGTTGTGACTCAGTTGGTTAAACTGCCAACTGTTAAACTGGCGTCGCGGGTTCGATTCCCGCCAGTTAAAAAAAAAGAATTTGGTGAAATTATATTTCGATTTTCGTATCCAGTTTATGATCATGTCCATTGATTTTGAAGAAAGGAAGGCTTTATATTTAAGTTAGTTGAAACCAAACTATAGTAGAGGTATTTTATTGTTAATGAAAAAATTGATTCTAAATCTAATTAAAGAAATATAATAAATGAAAGAACCAATGTATTAAGATACTGAAAATACAAATCAATGCTTTAAATTATTAGAAATTATCAACAGTATTTTGAGTTTGTCCAAATTTTTGTAGACAAGAACTGGATTCAACTCCCTGGGGAGCTGTTTATATAAACAGATTACAACATAAATGACAAACTTAAAATATTGTTGATAAATCCACCTGGTCCATGAAGAAGTATAGAAATTGAAAAAATAGCATTTTCAGGCGTTGCCTAGTATGTAGGTGAAATAATTCAATTAGATGAATCTCGCCCGCATAAATAAAGGTTTCAACTCTTTAACTTCACTAACACCAAGATATGAAAGAATTGAAGGAATATACTCGTAGATGTTCAAATATGGGCAGAATTGTGAATGTTACACAGTTTGTAAAGTGGCCACTTAAACTAGCCATTGACAGGTCGTAAGCCCGGTAGATGCCTAGACTTCTATATTGCCTTCTCTTAAATGTTCTTCATCTCTGTTGTAATATGTTAATACTTGAAATTATTTAGATAACGTAGATTCTTTAGGTTGGTTTTGAAAATTTGATGTTTGGATTTGCATCCGTCTGCCTCTGAGGTACAGATATTATTATTATGTCCCAAGTGTTGGTTGCTGACCACCTCGCCATTATTATTTTCATTACTTCAGTTTGCGAATTTACTTTTGTTTCGACAATTTTCTGCCATGTTTTTTGCTGTCATTAATCAAATTTTGAGTTAACCTTTCACACACATTACAATACCCAGACCATCTCAAGCTAAAGCGTCTTCTGTTTTCTTTATCGTGTTTTATGTATTATTTTTCACTTCCTCTGTTTATTCTTATCTTCGCAGTTTATCCTCTTCTTTCTGCACGCCCCGGTGAATTGTCCATTGTTTTCTGTTCAATTGTTATTCAAAATATGCTGAACAAACAGTCCCTGGCCAAATGGGAGTATCCAGAAAAATAAACAAAATACACACGCTTTTCGGGTGATTGGAGATGTTTCATTTTTTATTTAATTTCATCAATTTCCAAATTTAGTTAAATACGTTTTGTGGACACAAGTTCCAACTCCATGGGACTAAAGCTCGTATTATATGAGACAGAAAATGGTACAAGATTTGACCCAATCAAAAAATATTGTGTCGTGCAATACACGAATTTTGTGAAATCTGTAGTCGATTTTAGAAGAATAAGAAAGTTCAGTGTTTGAAAAATAATAATTCTTAATAGATTATTTATCAATCTAAGCCAAAATAAAAAAATATACATCGGGTGTTCTTTAAACCCTGTCACATCCGAAATGACTATGATCAGTATGGGCAAGAAGACATATTAGCATATTTAAAAAAAATATTTAAAACAAATATTTTTTTTAAACAAAATATTTAAAAAAACAAATGGTTGCTTACTTCTGCAGGGATGAAGCGAGGGGGCGTGGCCGGACGGTCGGCAGTGTATCGGACACCCCCCCACTCCTCGTTTCTCCCCTGCAGAAGTTAGCAACCATTTGCATTTTTTGATATTTTATTTTTAAAAAATTTATTCGTTCTAAAAATGTATTTTAATGTGCCAATATGTCTTCTTGCTCATACTGATCATCGTGGTTTCGGATGTGACAGCTACTAATCTCTCCGTCAAAACGAAATGCCTAGTATTCTTGCATCCATCCAATCCATTCCATGTCCGCTTCCTAGTTGGAGCATGTGGTGTCCACAAAGAGCCACCATGCATCTCTATTGGCTGCTAGCTCATGTGCGTCCTCCCGAGTCAGGCTAGCGTCCCGGAGTTCTAATATAAACTACCGACGAAAAGTAAGCAGCTGACGTCCAGAACGTCGAAAACCTTATGCCTTGTAAATTTCTATAATATCAGTACTCCTATGTAAATGCCAATCCTGGCACTTTACCAAAACTCAAAACACCAAACTTCTGAGTTTTGAGGATAAGGGCTTGGGGGGAATATTAGGTATAAGAAGGTTCGATTTCATTCCTAACATTGAAGTCCGAGAACGGACGCAGCAGCTTCCAATAACGAGCGTTTTGAAAGTGCAACGGTAAGCCAGGTTTGGACACGTGCTATGGATGCCTTAAGAGAATCCTAACCCAAATTGCCCCTTCTTTACATCTGCGGGCTCTTGCTCCCGGAAAGGCCGCCGATGACGATCTTTCGGCTTTTTCGGTGGAATTAAGGGTTGTGAAATTGACGCGGAAGGAGGCGAGAGTGCTGGCTAGCGATAGGGTTTCCTGCAGCTCAATCACAATAGCTGCATTTGACGGTAATTACCGACGCGATAAAAAATTATTATGGATATAATTACAATATTTTGAGTTTGTCCAAATGTTTGTACACAAAATACTAGATTTCACCCTCTAGGGAGTCATAAAATTAATAAATTACAACAAAGATGGAGAACAGAATATGGAAGTCTAGGCATTTACAGGGCCTACGACCTGTCATTGGCTGATTTAAGCTTATAACTTTTGTAACTACTATTTGTGTAAATGATTACAATAATTTTTAGTTCAATACTTAGTCTATTGAGATCCCAGACACCTAACTTTAGTCTAAATTTGAAATGGCGTAATCTGCCGGTCTAAAAGTAATTATATTTTAGTTACATAAATCTTTTAAGTATATTTTTTAACAGAAATACCTTTAAAAATTATGTTTTTTATGTGATTTTAGTTTTTTATTATTTTTATTATTGCGCGATTAAAAAAACATTTGTTTTAAAATGGCAAAATCGTATAATTTTCTCGTTTAGCGTGCGTTTTACCGGACTACAGCCTTACCATTTAACTTCAATTTTATCTACAGAGTAAAATTAAGTTTTCTGAATATGCATACAATTTTTTCTTCTAACATGTTAAATTATAGGCTACCGATGAAAATACTTTTAATGTTCATGCAAATATATTCATTTTCGTACACAAATATCGGTTTTTCTTTTTAGACAGTCGAAGATAACTTTGTTAACTTTTCATTGTAATCGGGGCCCTGGAGGCGTCTGGTGATATCCACACGCTCCACTTAGGAGCGTACGTGGAAAAAGAAGAATATACAAATAAATAATAAACATTTCATTACGTGCAATTAACTGACAAGTAGATATGCATTTTTTCCAGGGGAATGTTTATATTATGTAAATCTCGTGTCGTTTATTTTGGCACTATTCAGAGACCCACTGAGAAAATACAAGGTTACTATGCTCTCACGTACTGAGAGTGGTTTTGTCTTAGTTTTCAACGAGTGCAGTACTTATTTATAATTAATTCCTATTTACTAAAAGTTATTACATATTTGTATATCATAACATAACCACTTACCGACTTTTCTATGTCTACCGGTTTCGTCAGGTCACCGATTAAGGCTGTAGTCGGGTAAAACGCACGAAAAATGAGGAAATCATACGATTTCGCCATTTTCACATAAATCCCATTGAATCAGTCCAACATCGCTTGCTTCGAAAAATAACGTGGATGCTCGGACTAGAGAGAGATAATTATTGTTATGCTGAAATAGAGTCAATTTTAAATATTTCTAGTCTACAAAAACGTAGAACTAATATTGACTCCATATATATGTTCGGCATACTAAATGGTATAATCGATGTTCCATCATTACTGGAACAAGTAAAGTTCAATATTTCGACTTGTAGATTGAAAACAATGAAGTACTGTTCATCGATCAGCATAGAACAAACTATGGCCTTAATTCTCCAATGACCCGTCTTTGTCGTATTGTTAACTCAAGACAAGATCTGGACTTTTTTGTTTAAGTTTACAACGGTTTAAACGAGCACTAAATCTTGTATCGATGTCCCTTATGTTTGTCAATGCTTCTTTTCTTTTTTAAAAATGTTTTAAACTATTCTTTTGTTGTAATGTCCGTTAATAAATAAATAAATAATTTTTCAAACAAATGTTTTTTTTAAAAATCGCGCAATAATAAAAACAAAAAAAAACAAAAAAAAAAACATAAATTAGATAAAAGCAATATTTTTTAAAGGTATTTCTATTAAAAGTTTTATATAACTAAAATATAATTACTTTTCGACCGGCAGATTACGCCATGCCATTTGAACGTACTTATGCAGAAAGCAGCCAGTCCACAATTTTGAAAAAATCCGAAAATGGTGTTATCGGGTGCAGTAAGATTGATTTTATGTTCTGCTAAAACAGCCAGACCGCTTTCATACAAAAAACTATAATAATCACCTTCTGAAAATAGTGTCGATAACTAGAAAAACATTTCTCAATTTACAGAAAACACCCGAAATACTAGAAAAATCTAAGGTTACTTGAAAAATTATTGAAAATGGTCAAATACATAATTAGATTATTGTTTGTAATATTTAAAAAAATGAATGTTTTAATTGTTATCATTTGTCAAAGTCAAACATTGCAACTACCTATTGTGCAGATTTGAGTATTCACTCTTTTCATAAAAAGTTCTATTATCTCAGTTTCTTTTTTCTATGGCTGGCTGCCTTGTACATAACTTCGTTCATTTCAAATTTAGACTAAATTTGGTATCTCGATTCTCATATAAGGACTAGTATTGAACTGAAATTTGTTCCAATGATTTGAAGAAAATAAATTAAATATAAAAAAGCGGAAGTAAAATCTTATTTTTTTGTTTTTGAAAAGAAATACCAGCATTTTAAATAACGTTCACACTAATACCGCTAAGGGCCGGTATGAAGGTAATAAAAACCCAAATAAGATATTGTTAGAAATTAAATATTTTAACCAGAATTATCAGAATAAAAAAAGAGAATATAATTCTAAAAATAAAGGTTTCAACTAAAAGATTTCAAATACCATTTTTTTTAAGTATTACCGAAGGCATAATTTTACGTAGAAATAAAGGAAAATTTCACAAAATTTGTGTGAATTAAAATGGTGGTATTTCTTTTCAAAAACAAAAAATAAGGATTTTGCTTTCGCTATTTTAATGTTAAATTTATTATCTTCAAATCATTAGAAAAAAAAATAGTTCAATATTTAGTCTTTATATGAAAAACGAGATACCCAAGTTATCTCTAAATTTGAAATGGCGTTATCTACTGATCGAAAAGTAATTACATTTTAGTTATATAAGACTTTTAAGTATATATTTTAATAGAAATACCTTAAAAAATAATTGCTCTCATCTAATTAAGGTTTTTTATTTTTGATTATTGCGCGATTAAAAAAAAATTAATCGTTTAAAATGACGAAATCGTATGATATTTCGTGCGTTTTGCCCGACTACAGCAAAACCTATGTGCAAAAGCAAAAAAATATAAAACCAACATGCCATGCATTTTAATAGGCAACCCTCGCATGTACTGATTAGGTCATGATAATATTTTATGTTGTGGGATAAATAGTTGAAAAAAGAGAGGGAAGAGATGAAGGGAGGGGCGTGAGTTTAATAGCGTGGTGTAGATTGACCATTACAATGGAATATCGTTTAATGAACAGTATAAAAGGTTGTTTTATTATTGATCAAAGATACATGATTTTTCAAAGCTTTCTTAATATACCTATAATTATTAATCTCACGCCCCTCCCTTCATCCCCTTCCTTCAGCAGTAGTGCTGTGTTGCACGAATCGTCTAAATAAGCGATTATGCACAACTTACCATTGTATTCTAATTTCGATAATAATGATTTATAGTAATATGATGAGTTGATTTGAAGAGCTTAACTATAAATGTTGAATGAAGCAGTTAAAATCAATATGTATTAGTGATAGAAGGGAAATTTCAGATTTAATGCTGATTTTCAAGTTATTAAATAATGTTCTTGACAGTCCCGAACTTTTAAACTGTGTGAATTTTTATGTGGGACGAGACAAAATACTTCTTTTGCTGTTGATTTGCATAGTTCAAACTATGTCAAATACTCACCTATTCCACGGTTCCACATGTTAGCAAAGAAACATGGAAACATAGACTTATTTAATTTATCTTTATTAAAATCATTACTTTTTAATCACTTATTTTCTAAATTCTAAAGTCTAAAACATAACCAATACTATTTTAAATATCATCAACTTTTCTGCTCATTCAAATTTAAAACACACATTTGGTCATGATATTCATAATTACAATACGCGTTATTCAAGGAATCTTCATGTGTCTAAGTTTCGCTCAACAAAGTTTGGCAGTAGGTCCTTGAAAAATATTGGCCATTCCTAATATAATAAACTGCCTGATGAGCTAAGACACGAAAAACTCAATAACAAATCCAGAAGTGTCGCAATTAAAAAATATTTCTTAAATCTTTTTGATATTGATAATTATTCATGTAGTTTATATAAGATGGTGTTTTATGTTTTTTATACAATAATGTTTTCTTTTTGTTTCGGATGTATTAATTTGTATGATGTTATGTATTGTCAAATTTTTTTTTTTCTTATTTACGGTCCCAAATGAGTTTCAAATAACTCCTGGGAGCATAATATGAAAATTTTGTATTGTATGTTTTATTAATAATTTAAAAAAATAATAATAAAAATAAAATGTACTTAGCGTTATATTTGTTTTACTGTTTATGCTATGATACATCGCCTCTATTACTTCAATACTTTTTTATTTAAACCCTTTATTTATTGTTAATTTGCTGCATACGTATGTTATAATTTCATATTTAATTTTTCTTTTTTGTTTCCTTATATTCTGCTAATTTTATTTCATGTATCTGTATTTTTTATACCGTGTTCTGGTGTTTTGTTTTGTTGTAATTGTTTTTCAATATTGTTTTATACTTTGTCAAAGGCGTAAGCTTCGAAATACATAAATATAATATTACACGATTCTTATTTCACCACTTTTCACACGTTGTATTTCTTACCAAACACTCGAGTTTCTACATAACAATCCACGGATTAAATAACATCTCCATTCAAACAATATTCTTTTTAGGTTTTTCAGTTCGTAAAGTAATAGTATATTTTTTTCTTATACTGAGAAAATTCTATACTGAACGTAGGAAAATATCGAACAATGGCATATCTACGTACGAACAATGGCATATCTACGTACGAACGTAATTAGTTGGCGAGTGTAGAGCTGTCTTAAAAGTTGATTACCTTAATTTGTTTACTGTTGGTGTCTACACAATCTACATTAGATTAATATGCTGGGGAGGAGCTTACAAGACAAACTGAACGTTTTTATGCAGAAAGTAGTAGCCAGTCCACAATTAGGAAAAAATGAGATATTGGTGTTATCGGGTGCCGTGAGGTCAATTCTACGTTCTGCTAAAAACGGCCAGGCTTCTTTCGTCCAAAAAACTGTAATAATCACCCCCTGGAAAGGTTTAAGAATGTGAGCAAAAATGGATGATTTAACTGTCAATTGTCTTTTGTATTTATTTATTTTTGCACCACAACAGGCCGGTGGTCCAATTACAGTGGTGAATTACATCACAGAACACCCAGGCTTGAGAAAAATCACATTTTAATTTTTGTGTTCTCACCGGGATTCGAACCCGGAACCTTTCGTGTGTGATTCAAGCGTCTTGACCACTACACCACGGAGGCCGCCTTGTATGCTGATGGTGCCGTGCTTCTTGCTAACAACAAAGAGGAACTGCAATTCTTGGTAACAAAGGTCTACGATGTATGCAAGGAAAGCGATTTGCTGATAAATGTCGATAAATGGAATGTGATGTTTTTAAAAGATATGAAAGTATGACTAAATGTGAAATCATTGGATGAAAAGTATCTGGGAAGTTTGTTTACTAGGGATGGAACGACTGAGAAAGATATTGAAAGGAGGATTAGTGCCGGGAACAGAGTGAACGGTGCACTTAAATCAACTTTGGCAAATAAATGTTTGTCGCAGGAGGCAAAATTAGCAGTTCACAATGGAGTCCTGATGTATGGGAGCGAAGTATGAACTTAAGGAAGAAATTAGGGTAAATGCTGTCTAAATGCAATCTTTCAGGCGAATGTGTGGTTAAACTATGTACAAATGTTGAGATCCGTAAATTATGTAAGGCTGAGATAAGCATTACCGACAAAATCAAGAAAGGAGCTCTGCGTTGCTTTGGACATGTCTAGCGAATGGACAGCGAAAGAACGGCTAAGAATATAAATATGAATCAGAAATTTTAAAAATAAATACTTTTTTGTTTTATGAAAATTCTATTTCAGCATTACCTGATTTCCGTAAACATTGATTTTATTTACTTATTATAAAATACTTATTCCTCATATTTATTTCGAAGCTTTGTCAACAATAATTGATATTGTAGTTGTTGACCTTCAGTTTTGATGATCACTCAAATATTGTATGTTTGTCTGAGTACCTGTCTATTGAATTCCAATATTGACATCGTTAGCATTTCCTTATCGACGTTGATAATAATATACACTGATATAATGTCAACACAGTCTGTATTGTTGATGCAGTATTTATCAACCATCTCTTACAGCAGTTATAATTCCTTTTATGTTCGATACAAATAGTATAATCGAATGTATCTTTGATTTTGATCAAGATTATCTAATTTTTTTTATTATTTTAGTTAAATCTGCTCAGTTTGATTTAAAAAAAACGAAATTTCTGTGTTTAAAAAAATATCTTTATTTATTCCTCCGTATTGTAAGTTAGAATTTTTATTTTATTGTACCCATATATTTTATACTTTGTTTTTGTAATTTTTTATTATAATGTGTTCGTAGTGTTATATTATAGCGTCATGATCGTAGAACAGCGACGCATTTGATTTCCTTAAAATGAGAGCGGTTTAAAAATTATTTTCACACATTATTTATTTATTTATTTACTACTACTACTACTACTACCATCACGCCATTTCCCCGTAGGGGTAGGCAGAGAGAATGGACCGCCACACACGTCTATCCTGGCATACACTCCTAGCCTCTTCCACATTCATACATCTTTTCATACATGCCCTTCGGTTCTGTCTGCTTTTGACATGACCAGACTTAAGATTTTGGTTTATCTGATCATGCCACGTCTTCTTTGGTCGTCCTCGTCTAACGTTGCCGTTCATTTTTGCCATATATACTTGTTTTACCATTATCTCGTCGTCCATTCGTTCTACGTGACCAAACCATCTCAGAGACCCTTTCTTAATCTTATTAATTATACTTGTCTCAGATTTACACTCTCGCCTGATTTCATCATTCGTAACCCTGTCATACATTGATTTCCCACACATTCGTCTAAGAGTTATTTTGTTCATTAACGCCCAAAAGGCATTTTCCAAAAATTAAAATGAAATACATGCTAACATACTAACATACTAAATAATAAACAGAATATACAGAAAAAAATTGTGAAATTAGTTAAAAAGGATATGATAAAAAGTTTTACAAAGTAAAAAAAAAAAATAATAACAAAGGTATGCAAGAAAAAACAGTAAGCATATAAACAAAAAATGCAAAGATATAAGCTTATGAAATAAATTCTGTAAGGCAAACGATAAATAAAGTGTTACGGTAAGCAAGAAAGACATTTTTAAGTTAAATTAATAAACAAGCAAGCATATATTATCACGAAAAAATAAGAAATAAAAATATGTATCTATGAAATGCGTATTTGCCAATACTACAGTGCGATTTGATATAATAGTAAAAAATAAAAAACAAGTATAAATAAGATTGCAAAAAAAATATCAATTTTGGGAAGGATCAGAAGATTTATTGATAAGGACTCCTGCAAAACTATTTACAAAGCAATTATTGAACCACACGTTAACTACTGTAGTAGCATTTTATTTTTATCAAACAAAGAAAACATAGATAAACTAACTGTATTACAAAATAAAGCCTTTAGAATCATTTTGAAAAAAAACAGATATACAAGGGTAAAGTCGATGGTAAATGAAATGAAATTATTAACATATAAACAAAGAATATTTTACAATACAATGATATTTGTTCATAAAATTATAAACTCTAATAAAAAACAGAATTTTGGAAAAAAAATGATCGGAACCAGCATGAACACGATCACAATACTAGAGAAAATAACAAAATTAGACTTCCCTTTAGGAAAAAGGCAAAGTCACAAAATTCAATTTTATTTAAAGCAATTAAAAAGTATTACGAAATGGAAAAAAATATTTATGGAGAAAAAAACATATCAAAATTTAAAATAATGGTCAAGACATATGTGATAAACAATTTATAAATTAAATATATTTGCAATGTTATTATTAGAACACACATAACAATATGTATGATATGTGTGGCGTATGATATGGTATGGCGGCCTCCGTGGTGTAGTGGTCAAGACGCTTGACTCACGCTCGGAAGGTTCCGGGTTCGATTCCCGGTGAGAACACGAAAATCAAAATGAATTTTTCTCAAGCCTGGGTGTTCTGTGATGTAATTCACCACTGTAATTGGGCCTACTGGCCTGTAGTGGTGCAAAAATAAATGAAAAATGAAAATGTGTGCCCTATTTTAAGATTTAAATAATAATAATAAAGTATAACGTAATAAAAATAAACAAGTAAGTATTTTTTTTAATTTATGAAATTGAATTGTCAATAATAGTTTGACGAGCAGCTACAAATAAACTTGATATTGTGGACTTATAAGATGGTAAAGAATTGGACAGAATGTCTGCAGCCGTTCCATAAGTGTTACCTAACCTATGCAGTCTCGGTATCAATGAATTGTTTTGTTGGTTGGAAGAAGTACTGGAGCAATGAAACAATAAAGTACTCCTAGTGATGACAGCAGGTACTCTAAAATTAATCAATTCAAGTATTTTTGGTGCGTCGCCACTACTTAATTTCATTAAAAATTGTACAGTTAAACGTCGTTTTACAGGTTTCATTCCGAGAGACACTGGCATAAAAAATCGGCGTAAAATGAACACAAATATAATGGATGATGTAAGGTTAGGTTCCGTGTCAACATTCTATAAACAATCTAACGTGTTTATTTATCCTATAAATATTCAAAATAAATTATAAATGTATTTAATAAATACAGATTAAATTCGTTTACAAAATAAATAATAATCTCGTGACATAAATAATTATTTTTTTATTATAAATACTAACTCACCAGTTCGTCGGTAGCAAATTAAATTCTCGCACTTTTTTGAAAAAATCATCCAATTTAATTTGCTTTGATTGTTGCTTCCTTTCTTGCAGAATCATAGCATAAACTACCCATTTTTGAATATTGTTTTAATTTCAATGATAATAAAAAAAAATAAATATACCTTTTTATTTTTCTTAAAAACGAAATGAAAACTAACCCGGAAATAATTTAACACACACATTAGCTGCTCGCTTAAACGGTAATAGAATAAAACAACGTGTAAAAGTGTGTCTGCCATTAGAATCGCGGCGCCTACTGTTGTCTGGTGTCGGCCGAACCGGGGAATCCCACGCCGACACCAACTGGCGTAAATCGAACCGGCGCAAAACGATGTTTGCCTGTATTAGTAAAAAATGTATAATTTTTTCATAATATTTACACTTCCGCATCGGTTTTTCGTTTTTTTCCCGCTAAAATTGACTTTTTACATCTGTTTCCGTTTCTGCTTCCATTATGACACTTCCGTTGCATCACTACTAGGTAACGATCATTTTTTCCCCTCTTATTTTTTTTTTCTAATTGCGCCTGCTCCTAAAAAAGTTTACCCATATCCGAACTACGTAGGCGACCGACTTGTGGGTGTCTAGCACGCTGCACGTCACGTCACTTTGTAGACTTTCCGGACGAATGTGGACCGGTTTAGCATCGCGGAACTGTCATAATCGACAATGAACCATTGGCCCGCATGCCCATGTATGTACGCGTATTATGGGTGTATTCAGTTCGACTCCCGCGCGCAGCGAAACCGGAATATCGCAGACTGACTGCATACCTCAATTATAGTGTAGGTAATACATGTAAACAATTCGTATGCGCCTCGTGGTGTAGTGATTAGTGTGTCTGGCTGTATGCTCCTTTCGTACCCC